>NW_022985212.1:0-31526 GCF_010093535.1 Lindgomyces ingoldianus
CCCTTGTTTGCGGCTGCAGCTTCTACTACCGCTTCTGTGACCTTAGTTTGTTCTCCGTAGTGCTTGAGATGGTCGGCTACCCTGGTTGGAGTACACGTTTTTATTATTTTGCTAAACGATGGCTCTCCTATAGAAGACATAGCTCGTAAAAGCTCTTCTATTGTTGTGTACGACACGGTTGATGATCCGAATAAAAATGCAGCAGTGTTGTTGATAACGTGTTGGATGTTTTTGTTGTAGTCTGGGCGAAGGCTACGCGCGTCGAATGCGTCTGAGGAAATCCCAAGCAAGGCGTAAACCCTATCTCGTGGGTCACTTGCTTCACTTTTGCTAAATTTTTGCAAAAGTGTGTACAGATTTCTCTTTTCGCTCCACCAGGAATTCTTCCTTACGGGTCCGGGCATAATATCCAATACGGCTTGAGAATGATCCTCTGGCCTTGTCTGTAGAAGCAAAGGAGCAAGGGCGAAGATATATGCCGGAATGGACCTCTTACCGCTCTGTACTACAGCTCTTTTTGCATTGACCACTTCCTGTAAGATCCATACTCTTTTAAACCAAGGCCGGCTCAAAAGCAATTCAAGTCCTCTGTGTTGCAAGGTGGTTAAACTTGTGTACTCATCCATTAGACTAGGTTGGACTGATCGCCAGAGATTATTCCAGCGTATATCGGCAGGATTCCAGTTCCTACAAGCTGACCCCAAACTCTTGTCTTTTAGCTTCGTGAGAGAATCCATAAGGACATTGGTCGCGTATGTGGCTGGGCCCAGCCAGACGATTACTTCCTCGGCTTGAGAATATATATTCCCCATTTGTTGGACCTGGTGTCCTCGTTCACTTTTGTTGCCTTGATCAATGCAGATTGCATCTACCCAAAGTATCCGATCCATTTCGCGACTGCGGAGATATTGAAGTGCCAACTCCAGATTTTCTGTTACACCAAGCCTCCTTCCATTGACAATTACAGCGGAAGACATTTCCGTGCCTCCCCATGTGTAGGATAGAGCATGATAAGGTATCAGGTCATCGCCGTCCAGGTAGGCTTGGAAAAGCTCGCATTCGACGTTATCGGGTTCCTCGCCTTTCAGAAGTCGCAACAGCCGCAATGAGGGGCGTTCGAGGTTGATCGGTTCGTACTTAAAGTTCTCCATCCGTATTGCACGAAGAACTGGTTAAGCAGAAGCTTTCAGGTTGCAAGGCTGAAAAAGCAGGAGTTCGGATACCGCGACGCTGGTGGCTGAGAACTGCGCGCGTCAAAGAAAATGATTAGATGCAGGCATACACAAAGCTTTCTGGAGAGCAAAATTGGTGACTACTAACAGAGTATCGCTTGAAACCTACGTCCGCCGGTGGGGCTTATAGAATCCTAGATGAGTGAGAAGGCTGAGGCAAGGGAAAAGCAATGCGATGGCTCAGCCTCGGAGTGGGGCGCAGCAAATGCAGATCAGCCTGCAAGGCGCTCTCATCAATCTACCTTGAGTTCGCATGATTCCTGCCTAGATCGACCATATTCTTATACACTTGAATACTATCGATAAGATTGTTTGTAAAGAGTAATGGTGTAATAACAAAGCTGAGGGAATGTCAATAATGTACGACGCCTACATGGCCGGGGGATCTATCGGAATATGGTCGGGCCGCCGACGGCACGTGAATATATATTCTCAGAGTCACTGGTGCCACAATTAGTATTGTCTTTAACGATACCTACAAAGATGATAATATGTACTTGGATAACTGATGTGGCGATATCTATAGCAGGTAGCGCTTGCCACTGTTAGCAGGGAGGATGGCCGACCCGCACCGGCCGTAGGGTTGTCCGGTGGCGTTGAATTTACTCTGGCGTGGATGGAGCAAGACATTACGTTGTTGTTGCTAACTAAGAAGAATGCCAAAGGAGGTAGCCAAGAAGGTTAAAGCACGAGCCACGATCTAGTTAGATCTATGGAGGTTGAAATCCAGAATCCGGCCTGATCCACCGCTAAGTCCAAAACGCGATCCGCCACGAGACCCAAACGTGCCGCCGGACATTAGGCATGACTGGGTTGGTGGGTGTAGCTTGGTAGCAGTCACAAAAACGCCTAGATTTTGGATGGCTGAGGGTAGTCCTGTTTTAGTTCCCGCAGTGGGCCCTTTTCAACGCAAGGATCTTTGGCTCCCATACGTCTACACTTCTTGATCTCCAAGGCGCTCGCGGGATTTAAGGCCACGTTCAGGAAGTCCTCCCGGAGGCATTCGAGGTAGCTCTACTCTGCTGTGCCATCGCAGCCATGCGAACGTTGTGCTCTTGTACACGCCTCGCACGATTCTCATTATATGTCTGGCGCCGGCTATCTTCTGCGGCTTTCCTTCTTGATTTGTTGGGCTCAGAGAGAAGAGAGATTTCACGATCCGCTCTTTGGCGAAGGTACTGCTTGCGGGCGTCATCATCATCAAGTTCTAGCCGGAAAGCGACTTCGAGGGCTGCTGCAGCATCTCCGGGTGCTAGACCGGACATCGTACCTGCTGATGCAGTGCTGGCCGAAAATTGACTATCTGGTATGCGCAGTAAACTCTTCTCAAGTCTTGAGAGCCAGGTAACGTAATTTAAATCAGAATATATTCTGAGGCAATCCAGATCCACAAAGGGGTTATGCTAGTCTGAGAATGCAGAGATCTTAAAGAGAAGTTCTTCACCAAGAAGTACGTCCGCTGTCAAGCCATTGAGAATATAGAAATATTTATTATGTGCTCGCGGTCGGAGGACATCCTCTTGCATGAGCTGAGGAGGGGACATATGGCAAACGACTCGACAAGGGAGCGAGATCCAAACAAGGTGGATTGAACGAGTGTATTGTAAGGTCTGAGGAGCTCGATAGAGCTCTGAGCTGACTATATACTGTACGAGATAGGAGCTATGCCTAATGAGTGAATAGTGCAGTACATGGGTATGATATCGCGTGAGACACGTGCGACACATCCTGCGAGGGTCGGTCGAAGGTGTCAAAGCGTGCACGGAATCGTCCAGATATGGGAGCATGGCTGCTGTCCGCAAGTACAACTTCTTGATGTTCCGCATCCGGCTTTTCGACCTGAAAACCGCGCTGCGTAGCAAACTCAGGTGAGACCAGGTTCATTTCAGCTCCGGTGTCGGCATTGGCATACACGAGGTTGACATTCAGATAGCAACGTAGGCGCTGTCGGGGATGATTTAGATGTAAGATTTGAGGCAGTGCCAAGGGTGAACGATGTATGTGTTGAATGGACTCTCTGCTAGCTAGCACTTGGTGTTAGCAAATGCGTACGAGACGGAGAGGTTTGCACAGTGTAAACATCGCACGGGGGTGTTAGGTAACTGGTGTTAATTGCTTCTTGTTTTTCCTCTGTACAGAGGAAAAGGGGGATATCTAGATGTTCGCGCACAGAGGTTCGCGCACGAGCATCATGTGACATAGATACGTGATCCTGCTCGTGCGTGATCGCTTGTATCTAGGCCGCGACGCTGCTGCTGCGTACAGACACTAGCAACTTTTCTTTTTATCTAAAGAGTTGCCTTTTGTACACATTACCTCCCTTCTGTCTGTGTAGGTCTATCTAATTATGTTCTGCCTTTACTCTACTCTATTTGTTAGGACTTGCCTTAGTAATGCTATGTGTTAAAATAGGCTAGTTGTGCTATATAAATAGCTCTTCTCTTCTTTATCCTTTGCTTTTTAAGCTCTACTGTATAATTCCCTAGCTCTTTTCTCTTTTTGTATAGTGCTAACAGTAACAGATCCTTATAATAAGAAAGATAAGTGCGTATAATATAAAAAAAAAAAAAAATAAAGAGAAATAGGCCTTATATAAAGGCGTTGTTAGTCTAGTTAGTCTAAAGCATCTTTGCGCACAAGATCTAGCTAGTCCACAGATGCTTCTATCTAGACAAAGAGGCAGTTAGTTAGGACTAATAATTAAAAAGCCTAGTTTAGTGTTTTTTTTATATATGCATTTACTAAGTTATCTTTACTATTAATTTACTTTATTTTAGTAATTTCTCTTTTCTTATATAATTTATAAAGTAACATAATGTTAATTATAAGTTACTTTTTACTAGTAGTGCCTAGCTTAATAAGGTAATTATATAAAGACCTTAAATTTATGCAGATTACTACTAAAATTAGTAGCAGTTTAAGCATTTATATAATTTGCTGTAGAGTTGTACTAAAAGTAATTATATTATTAAACTCTCTAACTATTCTATATAGTTTACTAGCAAGAACACTTTTAGTTACTCTTTTATACTTAGTAGAATTCTAGTGTATAATGTTATCTAGTATTTTAAAGTAGTTGCTTTGCTTTGTATAGTTCTTATTGCCTAATATAATTAAGAATTTTAGCTGTAAGCTAAGGTCTTTATTATTAGCAAATAATTTATTTATAAAGATAAACAGCTTTACATAATTAAGCTGTAATAGTAAGAAGGTAAGACTATGCTTACTATTATCTATTTATTATTAAATTTATACATTATGTGTGTTAATGTTGTTATGTAAAAGGTCTGTAGTTTATACAGTAATAGATAGGTTAAATGCTGCTTCTAGTTAACATATAGATGTAATATATGCCCCTCTTATACATTACTTAATATATTATTATGTAGCATCCTTGTTCTTTAGGTTAATTATATAAAAGTAGCTTACTTATCTTTTCTAAGTAAAAACTACTATGTTATATGTAAGTTTAATTCTTTTACTATTAAACTTAATAAGCTGTTTCTTTACTAGAATAGTCTTACCTTTTATGTAAAACTTTACTTTTTATAGTTTTTTTTTTTCTTTTTACGTAAAATTTTTTATTATAATGCTTAAAGTGTTATTTGTTTATAGGCTAGTAATACTAAAAGTGTGCTCTCTTTTATTAGTAATTAAGAGGTAGGGGTTGTATAAAAAAATATGCATGCATAGCTTTTTTTTATAGTAGTTATAATATGTTTTAAACTAATATAGTCCTAATTTAGCAGCTCTATATAAAGGTTGTATAACCTAGAGTATTATATTTAGTAGAAAGCTCTAGCGCATCTCCTTTAGTAGCTTTATGTACAGCGTGCGCATAAGCTTATCTGTTAATTAGATGTATACTTATGTAATATTACACAGTTTAAAATGCATTCTGTATATAGCTTTTAGGCTTGCTTCTATAGCTAAGAGTAGTCTCTAGCTTATTCTTTAGATAGTTAGTAACTAGGTAAGGATTTCTTTCTTCTTTTTATCTAAGTAGCTAGTAAACACTAGGCAGGATTTCTTATATAGTTAGGTTGTTTTGCCTTTTACTTTTTATATAAGGCAAAGGTTAAAAATCTAACTTTTGTGCTTTATTAAGTTATATGCTATAACCTTAAAAGTGCTGTTAGTAATTAGAGTGTTTATCTCTATGTAGTCTACTTTCTTAAATAGTTTTCTAGGTGTAGTAATTACACTGTCTATATAAAGCTTAATAGATAAGGCCTAATTATTCTTTTTCTTCTAGGTTAGAAATACCTAGTCTAGACTTTATGCAGGTTTCCTTTGCCTTTTACTTCTTCTAGTATCTATATCTTCTTTTTGCACTAGTGCAGCATTGCTATTCTAAGGGGCTTAGTTTATAGTAGGCTTTAGTTTTACCTTTATAACTTTCTTATAAGGCTGTTTTTTTTTTCTCTTCTTTAGAGGATTTTTTTATATAGAGATTAGTTTATCTAGGTTATCTGTTATAAGTAGGTTGTCTTTTTTTTTTTTTTATAGTATAGTTTAACTTATGTACATTAAAGCTTTAGTAGGCTATTTTTTTTTTTAATAATAATGTCTCTTTTTTTAATGCTTTTAATCTTATATAGGCTAGTCTAGCTTTTCTTCTCTTTCTATGCTATAATCTTTAAGCTAAGGGGGAGGTTAAAAACTTTTTATGTTGTAGGGCTATTATAAGTGTTAATTACATAATTAATGTTTACTTTTATATAGTCTTTTTAAAGTATCTTTATTACCTTTTATACAGCGCTTACTTATGTAATAATGTCTAGTAATAGTAGAGAGTCTAGGTTAATTTTTAGGTATGCCCTAAAGACTAGCAGCGTGGGTACTAGACTGTGTGGGCTAGCTGTGTTGTTTAGAGCCTTAACTGCTATCTGCAGGATAGCCTTATTATTTGTACAGTTACCTAGCTTAGTCTTTAGGATGTTAAATGCTTATTAGAGAAGTGCATGTGCGCGCTTAACTTTTTTAACTGCCTAATGTGCTTCTATAGGCATCTGCCTACATGTAGCTTTTATAATTTTTGTATAAGCTTAAAAATCTTCTAAAGCAAAGTTTATACTAGAGTTATGCATAATATAGTCTAGGGGTTCTTAATAGGTGTTAATCTAGCATTTGCATAGTGCATTCTAGGTATCTTGTGCAGACATGGATTTTAGAAATGTAGCAGCTTAAAATAATGTGTCTACATTAATAACATGTAGAACATTCTTATTATTAATTTATATAATGTTAATAATAACTTTATAGTTAAAGTAGGTGTTATTTTTAATTATAAACTTAAATCTTTGTAAGGCCTAGTTATATAATTAGCAGAAGTAGCAGAACTTCTTAATCTTTTCTAGCACTGCAGCATTAATGTTGTAGCTAGCGCTAGTTAGCATCTTCTAGAGTTTCTTTATGCAAGGGTGTCTAAATTAGTAGTAGAGGCAGTAGAGTTCTAATTTAGTAAAGAAAGACATAAATTTTTCTTTACTAACATTAAAAAAAAGTGTCTTTATTTTTATATAATAAAAATAGTAGTTTTGTCTTTATGTACAATAACATTTAGAACATTGTTAAAGTATGCTCTAAGTTAGTTAGCATCTGCTAGTAATAGCAGGAATAGTGTTAGAGTCTTTAGAATGTAATATGTTATGTTACTAACTAAGTTAGTAATTTATATAATACTAATTAATTTTATTAATTTTTATTTTTTAAAGCTAATACTTTTCTTTCTTAGTGTCTAGTTTACTTTTATATAAGGGAATTCTTATAGGTATGCTTTAAGTTGTAACTTCTCTATAGTAGAGATCTTTACTACGCTAGTATCCTATAGTTTACCTTAGTATACTATACAGTATTAATCTTTAAGGATAAACTCTTCTGCGTATTCTTTAGGTTCTAGGCTGTAGATGTCCTCTGCAGTTACGCAGTAGAGAAATGTAGCATTAGTAAGGTAGTTAATAATCTTCTTACTTTTCTTTTTATTTAAGTTATTATTATTATGTAACTTCTTTTTTTTCTGCTTTAGTTTGCTTTTAAACTTTTAAATATATATATTTACTTTTTTATATGTTAGTGTCTTGTTATAGAATTTTTTATATAAAAAGATATATTAGTATTTTACATAGAATTAATTTATATAAAAATAATTTATTAACTAACATTCTTTCTTATAATAGACAAAGCATTGCTTTAATTATATAAAGGACTATAGTCTAAATAATTCTCTATATCCCCTTAGGCTTCTTCTATGTTATTAATAGCTATGTGTACATAGTAAGCTATATTACTTATTAGTGTAGTATATATTCTAGAATTTGTTTATAAATGCATTATTTTATTAATTAATTATAACTTAAAGTGCTAAACAGAGGTCACTGTACAGTGCCTTATATATAGGCTTAATTAAGAACATTGCTTATTTAAGTTTAAGTTGCCTTTAGCATGCTTATATAATAGTAGTGTAAAGCAGTATCTTGCTTTAGAATTATAGACTAAGAGCTTTTTATATAAAAGTAAGTTTATTAATTATAGCTTTAAAAGCTTTATATAAAGTTTTTATAAAGTTTTTCTACTTACTTTATGTAAAGCTTATTATTATCTAATTTATCTAATACTAGTTATAGTTTATGTTAGTATTAAAGTAATTACTAAGCTGCTTATATAGTAACTTCTATAATTATCCTAGACTAATATTATAAAGGTAGAACATGTGTGCGCGCCCTTTAAGGATATTAGAAAAAATGCTTATGTATAATACTTTAGAGATAGTAAGGTGTTAGTAAAGCTTAATAAATACTATAGCCTTGTTAGCTAAAATATTATATAGTTGCTCTATATAGTTATTCTTCTTTTTTTATGCCTTTTAAAATTATATAACTTTTTTAGGTGTAAGGTTCTTTGCTGTAATATCTTATATAGGTAGAAGTTAGTATAGATTGTATAGTAATTAAATTATATACAGTAGGTACAAGCTTTAGAGAATCTTATGTAGAGCTGTAGCTATAGGAACATGTAGCTGCCTAGTTGTGCTCTTGTATAGTAAGCTATTATAAGGTAGTTGTACTAATTACAGAGGAAGTATTAGGTCTACAGGTAATTTATACAGAGACATCCTTTATTATGTTAAGACTAGTAATAGTAGTAATAGTTTTATATAATACTTTAGTAAAATAGTAAACATGTGTTTTTTTTTTATAAGTTTATATAGTGTAGTAGCCTCTATTATGTCCTTTTTAAAGCTAATGCTTTTGTTCTGCAGAGTAGTAATTAGTTTTTATAGAAATAGTTAGCTAAGATCTTTAAAGTGTATAAGCTTCTACTTTATAAAGTTGTTTTAAAAGTTCTTAAGCGTATGTACATTTATTATGCTTAATATGTAGAGTTTTATAATTAAGTTAGCTATGTATAAATTAAGCTTTTTTTTAAGTGTATTATTTAATAGTTTAATTTTATCTACTTAATTTTTAATGTTTATCTGCTCTGCTAGGGTCTTTACTAAGATGCCTATAAGAGGTATGTATTAGTTATATGTTAATACATTATGTTAGCTAGTTATAGATAGAGCTAGCGTTGCTTATTACTTTATAGTAGTTAATTATGCGTTGTTGCGCGCTGTCTTACTTCTTGTTGTACACTGCCTCTAAACAGCCTTGTGTAAAAAGATAAAACAGACCTTCTAGCATTAAACAAGTACTACTATTTATACAATACCTCTAAATAGTATTATATAGACAGGTTTCTTGCTCTTACTTAAGTAACTAAATAAAGATTTACAGCTACTTACATATAAATTAGACTCTGTCTTTACTCTTACTAATTTATAGTTAAAGTAGTAAGAAAAAGAATTCTTCTTATACATAAACCTTTAAACAAAAAGGTACAAGAAAAGCTTCCTCTCTTATAGTATTTAAACTACTAATTAGTGTTAAATAGACTCTCTGCTAGCTAGCACTTAGTGTTAGCAAATGCGTACAAGACAGAGAGGTTTGCACAGTGTAAACATTGCACAGGGGTGTTAGGTAACTAGTGTTAATTGCTTCTTGTTTTTCCTCTGTACAGAGGAAAAGGGGGATATCTAGATGTTCGCGCACGGAGGTTCGCGCACGAGCATCATGTGACATAGATATGTGATCCTGCTCGTGCGTGATCGCTCGTATCCAGGCCGCGACGCTGCTGCTGCGTACGGACAGTATGGATATTTTCAGCCGGCCACTATGTTTTGTAAGTGTCTCCGTGGCTTGGAGAAATTCCCTTCCGATGACAGCAGAAACAGCGAGTTTTGGGAAAACATGGAAGAAGATTGGGGTTTCAGACGGCTGGTTCAAGTCTTTGACAAAGGAGCAAGTTGTTGAAGCGATACCGCTGCTTTGGATAGAACGACCATTTGCAAGTTGGAATGAGACTAGGGAGCTTGTATTAGTTTTGATATAAAGCCCGATTTTCTCTGCCAAAGCGTATGAGATTGCGTTCTCGTCAGAGCCAGTATCAGGTATCGCTATGACAGGTACTGTCCCAATATGTATGGGTAGTGTTGCATTTCTTCTCCATGTGTGGTGACGATCTGTGCCTCCAGAAAGGATCGGAGATCTCGGGCGATGTAGTTTTTCCCGTGGGTCGGATTCGTATATAAACGTTTCATCGGAGTCTGACGAGTAGACCTCATCGAGAGCAGACGCTAGTTTTGCTTCGAAAACGTCCGCTTTGGAAGGGGCAAATCTCATAGGTTTTAGACGACGCGGCGGTCGGTCTGTAGCTTAAATTGATGAGCGCCTTAAGGCTCCTGAGCTACGAGTACTAACAGCAGAGCATACCTCTATGTGTTCTTCCCCTCTCAGGAATTACTATAACCTGATCTTCCTTATATCGCGTGTTGATGTCACTGATGAATGTGGTTCCTGATCTATCATTCTCGGATCTGTCTGATTTTGAACGGGTTCCAAGTTTCCCAGAAACCCATCTCTGTTCCTGCGGCTGTTTATTAATAGTGGGGACAACCTGTTTATGAACTATCTAACTTAATAGCAACAATATTTAAGGTCACCTTTTCTAATAGTTGCTAATAGATAAAATCTCAATGTTAGACAGTGGTATTAATGATGAGACAGATTCGGCGGACAGGCTGAAGAGGTGACGTGTCTAGGGTACAGGCCCTGCCAAGCCACCAGTACCCAGCGTGGCTTTCAATTTTAATATGTGCTAATTAGATTGATTAATATTGTTACGAATTAATATTAGCGCGTATTGGCAAATATTAGCAGATTTAAAATATTTGCACAGATGTTCTTAGCACTCTATAAAAAATTTTTAGATTTTTAGATTTCTGCATTATATAGATAATTATTTAAATATAACGTACTTCACAGGCGAGTTGCTCACACACCTGAGTTGCTTACTTTTGCTAAGACCCCACTAAACTACCCTTCCTACACTAATGCATTCTCCACAACTGTCAGATTTGCGCACCTACTGTCAAGACAGGAGGAACGCTTGACGAAAGCTGCTACATAGTACGAGCAATAAGCTCGAACAGTACGTCGCCGCAAATCGCAGCATTTCGCAGCATTTTGCAGCAAATTGCAGCATTTTGCAGCATTTTGCAGCATGTTGCAGCAAATTGCAGCATTTTGCAGCATGTTGCAGCAGTTTGCAGCAAATTGCAGCAAATTGCAGCAAATTGCAGCATGTTGCAGCAGTTTGCAGCAAATTGCAGAAAATTGCAGCATTTTGCAAGCTGGTCGCGCATAGGGCAAGTGCGCGAGGGACTCGGATCGGCAAAACAAAAAGCCGAGCAACACGAGTAGAGCAGAAAAAGGATCGATAAATGAACACGATCAATACAATCAATCAATCATCCCATACATCATATCTAAACCCATCATTCATCTCAGGAAGCCTAGAAACAGTGCTTTAATCTAACAACAATACTACTTAGACGCGCTAAAAGAACGTTAGATACAGCTTACACTCTAAGCTTTTAAATAAGACATAAAACTCTTAAAAAAATATGCTGTAGCTATGTGTAGAGTTTTATAAAAAATAATAAATAACTACAGCACTAGATAACCTTTACAAGCTAATTCTACAGCTAAATTATAAAGGCTAGGTAATAAAAAGAAGCAGGTAATTGTTAAGACTATACTTAAGCTATATACACAAGGAATTTCCCCTTAGATAGCATTTATAGCTAATATAGCTAATTCTTTGCGCGCTAAGCGTAATCTAGGCTATGTTTGCATAAACTAGCCTAGTATGTTTGTAAAGCGTTATATAGAGCTTAAAGTAATGTTTAAGTGTAAGTACAACTATAAGAGAGCTTTTTACAAGAGTCTTAGAGTAATTTAGAGCAGGTTTAGCCTTATAAAGAATATTAAAGCTAAGTATAGCATCTAGAATAATAACACGTACAACTTTAGCAAAACAGAGTTTATAATTAGCTAAATATCTTTTAACTATACTTATGCTTAAAACTTTACTTTAAGCTTTAAATAACGCTTTATAAACGTACTAGGCTAGTTTATGTAAATATAGCCTAGATTACACTTAGCGCGTAAAGAATTAGCTATATTAGCTATAAATGCTATCTAAGAGGAAATTCCTTGCGCATATAGCTTAAGTATAGTCTTAATAATTACCTGCTTCTTTTTATTACCTAGCCTTTATAATTTAGCTGTAGAATTAGCTTGTAAAAGTTGTCTAGTGCTATAGTTATTTATTGTCTTTTATAAGACCTTATACATAGCTATAGCACATTTCTTTAAGAGTTTTATGTCTTGTTAAAGCTTAGAGTATAAGCTGTATCTAACATTCTTTTAGCGCGTCTAAGTAGTGTTGTAGGGAATGCATTAGTGTAGGAAGAGTAGTTTAGTAGGGTCTTAGCAAAAGTAAGCAACTCAGGTGTGTGAGCAACTTGCCTGTGAAGTACGTTAATAGCTTCTAAAGCTAATTTATTGCTTTTTACACTAACATTATACTCCTCTTGTACAGAGGAGTTATTAAACTAGGCGCAAAAGAAGACTTTTGCTCTATAAAAACATACTTAATTACTATATAAAGAAAAGGATACACATTACAAGAGAACAAAGCTTATGTACTATAAATATTATATAGAAACAGTATATTGCTTAAAGTCTACTATCAACTTTTAAAATTACTTAAAGACTAAATATAATATCTACTGTAAATGTTAAATAGGCTCCGACAGCTAGCTGCTTATAGTATAAGCACTTAAGTAGCAAGAGTAAGAGTGGTGTACAGTGTGCACAGCGTATAAGGTAGGTAAGGTAAGGGTAACATGTTTTTAGTTCTATTACTCTTGTCTTTCCTTTGTACAGAGGAAAAAAGGGATATTTAGATGTTTGCGCATAAAGGTTTACACACAAGCATTATGTATTATAGATATGTAGTTTTACTTATGCGTAATTGCTTATATCTAGATTATAACACTACTGCTATGTACAGACACTAGCAACTTTTCTTTTTATCTAAAAAGTTACCTTCTGTACACGTTACTTTTTTTTTATTTATGTAGGTCTATCTAATTATGTTCTACCTTTACTTTACTCTATTTATTAGGACTTGCCTTAGTAATGCTGTACATTAAGATAGGCTAGTTACACTATGTAGATAGCTTTATAAATAGTGTAAAGTGTTTTAGGCTATTATTATCTAGCCTTTATGCGCTTACTTTATAAGTAATTTAGCAGTGTATAAACTGTTTTATGCAGGGTTTTATGCTAGAATAGTGTAGGATCTTTGCGTAGGTAGGTGCGTAGAGAGGTGTATATAATAAGGTCTTCTTTTTTTTTTTACTTTCTCTTTTTTATCCTTTACTTTCTAAGCCCTACTATACTATTCTCTAGCTTTTTTCTCTTTTTATATAGTGCTAATAGTGACAGATACTTCTGCCTACACACACACACACACACACAAAGAGAGAGAGATGTCTCTGTAGCCTTCCTCCTCTACCTCTAGCGCTGTTAGTGCGGGCGTCTTAAACGTCCTTGTGCAGTCTAGCAGCCTAGGGCGCATCTGTGTTACTTTTTTAACTAGTTCTACTACTAATTAGTAGTTTATTTAGCATCTTAGTATAAATATATAAATTTTTTAGCTTTTTTGCTTCCTTCTTATATAAAATGCTAATTATAGATAGGCTAAAAAGTAGCATGTAGTAGCTTTACTATTTTATAATATTAATATTATCTTACTTACTAGCACTAATTTGCAGCTATAGGCAGTAAAGGTTATGTATTATAAGGGGTACTTCTATGCAGTTTTAGTCTAGAGTTATAGTTAAGTTTTAGTAACTTTATATGCTTATTATTATAGCAGCACTACTAGTGCCTTTTTTTTTATTAAGTGTTATATGTTAGCTAACTTCTAGGCTAATGCCTACACCTTATGCGTATAGTAGAGCTGTAGTCTGCATTATAACTACTATATGTAAGGGGTAGTAGCTTTTTTTTTTCCTGTATACTAGATAAATAAACTGTCTTTTTTACATATCCTTCTCTTTTAATCTTATAATAAGAAAAATAAGTGAGTATAATAAAAAAAAATAAAAAAAATAAGCCTTATATAAAGGTGTTGTTAGTCTAGTTAGTCTAGAGCATCTTTGCGCATAAGATCTAGCTAGTCCACAGATGCTTCTATCTAGACAGAGAGGCAGTTAGTTAGGACTAATAATTAAAAGGCCTAGTTTAGTGTTTTCTTTATACATACATTTACTAAGTTATTTTTACTATTAATTTACTTTATCTTAGTAATTTCTCTTTTCTTATATAATTTATAAAGTAACATAATGTTAATTATAAGTTACTTTTTACTAGTAGTGCCTAGCTTAATAAAGTAATTATATAAAGACTTTAAATCTGTGCAGATTACTACTAGAATTAGTAGTAGTTTAAGCATTTATATAATTTGCTGTAAAGTTATACTAAAAGTAATTATATTATTAAACTTTTTAACTATTCTATATAGTTTACTAGTAAGAACACTTCTAGTTACTCTTTTACACTTAGTAGAATTCTAGTGTATAATGTTGCCTAGTATTTTAAAGTAGTTGCTTTGCTCTGTACAGTCCTTATTGCCTAATATAATTAATAATCCTAGCTGTAAGCATTAAGCTGCAATAGTAGAAAGGTAAGACTATGCTTACTATTATCTATCTGCTATTAGATTTATGTGTTAAGTGTGTTAATGTTATTATGCAAAGGGTCTATAGTTTATGCAGTAATAGAGAGGTTAAATGCTGCCTCTAGTTAACACACAGATGTAATGTATACCTCTTTTACACATTGCTTAACATATTATTGTGCAGCATCCTTGTCCTCTAGGTTAATTATATAAAGGTAGCTTACTTATCTCTTCTAAGTAAGGACTACTATGTTATGCGTAAGTTTAATCCTTTTACTGTTAAACTTAATAGGCTGCTTCTTTGCTAAGATAGTCTTACCTTTTACATAGAACTTTACCTTCTGCAGTTTTTTCTTTTCTCTTTGCGCAAAATTCTTTATTATAATGCTTAAAGTGTTATATAAATGCTTCTAGTTATGTCTAAGGCCTATGTTGTGCATATAGTGCATATTCGCCTAACCTTCTAGGATATCTAGAAAGATGTCTGCGTACTAAGTTTCCTAAATATCTAGCTATTAACATAGATTAATAAAGATTTTTATTTTATCTATAAAGATGTTGTATAGTTAACTTGTGTAGTTATTATTTTTTTTTATGCTTTTTAGAATTATATAATCTTGTCTACTAAAAGTTTTTCTTTAGCAGTTTCCCTCTAGAGTAGAAGTTTATATAGGTTGTAATGTAGTATAGATTGTGCAGGTGGTATTAGTAGTGCATACACTACTGCAGGCAGTAGTGTGTACAATTAAGGGTGTAGAGTAGGCGTTAGGTAGAGTGGCATGTATTGTTTGTACAGTAATTAGTGTAGTGCTAGCTAAGGTGTAAGAGTAGGTAATGCTAGTATGTTTAGTATTAATAGCAGCATTATGTTTAGTCTGCTTTTATGTAGAGCCTTATATAGTAAAAAAGGTTATATATAAAGCTTTTCTAGTGTAATTACTTTCTTTTATGCTATATTATACAGCTTCTAGGCTTAGGTACCTTTAGTGCCTAGCTGTAGTGTAATTTCTTTATTCTTTAGCACTTATATAAGCTCCCTTTTAAACACACAGCTAAGTGCTAAGAAGTCTTATAGTGTCTATCTTTTAAAATTCTTTATATATAAACTTAAAAAAGTAGCGCTTTTTTAAGTTGTTATGTGTAAATTAGTAATTATATAACTTATATATAATTAAGTTTATAAGCTTATTAGAGCCTTTAACATGTTAATCTTATTATTTTAGTACTCTAGGCTAGTCTTATTCTATAGTGTTGCCTTTAATATCCTTATGTTCTTTATAAGTTATTTATATAATAAGAATTATTTCTTATTCTTCCTATTATTACGCAGAGTTTTTAGTTGCTAGTAAGATTCTATTATAATAGTATAGTTAATTACTTTTCTAGTAGATTACGCAGGTACTGCTGTTGTCTAGCTGCTAAGTTGTGCAGCTTTAATAGCTTTAGTGTACGCCTTACACTATCTCCTTTTTACTTTGTACAGTAGCAGAGCTTGCTGTATAATGCAAAGAATTAATCTACTATCCTAAAAAATAAGTAACTAAATAAAGTACCTTATAAAGTGTAAGTGCTTTATTATTACTCTTTCTAAAAGATAAGTAATAAAACAAAGTACCTTATAAAGCGTAAAGTTAATTGCTTATGCAGTAGATTGTGCAGGTACTGCTATTGTCTAGCTGCTAAGTTGTGCAGCTTTAATAGCTTTAGTGTGCACCTTACACTATCTCCTTCTTACTTTGTACAGTAGCAGAGCTTGCTATACAATGCAAAGAATTAATGTGCTATTATCTAGCTACTAGGTTATATAGCTTTAGTAGCTTTAGTGTATGTTTTATACTATCTCCTTCTTACTTTGTATAGTAGCAGAGCTTACTATATAATGTAAAGGATTAATCTACTATTCTAAGAAATAAGTAACTAAATAAAGTACTTTGTAAAGTGTAGGTGCTCTATTATTACTTTTTCTAAAGGATAGGTAATAAAATAAAGTACTTTATAAAGTATAAGTACTTTATTATTACTCTTGCTAATTTATAGTTAATTAAATTAACTACTAATTAGTGTTAAATAAGCTCTAATAGCTAGCTGCTTATAGTATAAGCACTTAAGTAGTAAAAGTAAGAGTAGTGTACAGTGTGCACAGTGTACAAGGTAGGTAAGGTAAGAGTAACATGTTTCTAGTTCTATTACTCTTGTCTTTCCTCTGTACAGAGGAAAAGGGGGATATCTAGATGTTCGCGCACAGAGGTTCGCGCACAAGCATTATGTGACATAGATACGTGGTCCTGCTTGTGCGCGATCGCTTGTATCCAGATTGTAACGCTGCTGCTGCGTACAGACAGTAAAAAAAAAAGATAGGCCTATTTATATAAAAACTTATAATTAACTTTAACATCTCTACACACAGCTTTGTAACACAAAGCAGTTAAACAATATTAAGATGTTATTTTTATAGCACTTATTTTGCTAGTAACTATAGAAAGGTTTTTATTTTAAATAGTTAAATAGCTAGAGTTTTACATATTTTATAGGGCTTTAAATTTAGAGGTTAAGAGTTATATTATAACTACTTACTTTACAGCAAATAAAATAATCTAGAGTACATTTTTATTCTAAAAGGACATTATATAAAAGAAGCTTTAATTAGTAATATCTAAGGTATATATCTCTATAGATATCTAGACATCTCTAAATAGGCACCTTCTACTTAGTGTCTACGCGCACTTTGTAGATTAAAATAAAAGATTATAAAGAAGGCTTTTTACACTTTATATAACTCTATTACATAGTAGAGAGGATTAGTTCTAAACACTGCTTCTAATACTTTAAGACTATAGTATTATATAAAGACTTAGTGCTATTGTTGCTAATAATGCATTTATCTACAACATCTTATGTTATACAATCTAAAAATATCTTTAAGAAGACTATTATATAGAGTAGAAAGCGCTACACTAGCGTATTTAATGCAATAGCTATATTCTTTATCTTACTATTAAGGCCTTCCTCTTCTAGAACCTAATTCTAGAGAATAAGCTTATATTATACAACATTAAAGATAAAAATAGACTTAGAGTAGACTTAGAGTTGAAAAATAACTAGTTTTAAGCTCTTAGTCTGTTTAGTAAACTCTACAACATTATTATACACACCTAAAGCTTACTAGGTTGTATAAAAGACTTTATTACTTTTACATATAAAAAAGTTCTACTTAATAATTATATAAGATAGAATAGCTAGCATTAAATAGTTAAAGTTGCTTTAAAATATAAATTAGTAATTAATCTTTATACAAAGAAATATATAAAAACCTTAGGCTAAGATTTTCTTGCTTTACAAAATTAAACTATGCTTTATATAATGTACAACTTTCTTTATCTTTTTAAAAGAGTTATATTAGCAACTTAAGAACATAACATAATAATCTTACATATGCTCTTTTTAATAGACATTCTTGTACAGCAATTTAAGCAGAGTTTAGTAAAGAATTTATTTGCCTTTAAAAGTTCTGCTAACATCATGTGATAAAAATGCTATAAAAAGGATAGCTTCTTAAGTAAGAGGATTTAAATTAGATAAAAAGTGTTTATTAAATACTATCTTAAATTTAATAAATTTTTATTATATGCTATAGTAATTATTCTTTATTCTAAATGTTGTACAAAGTATATCTAAGCAAATTAGAAAAAAAAGTAGCAGTAAGCTGCACTTAAAAATGTTAAATAACTTTAGAAGAATTACTAATTATAAGCGCTTAGGCCTAAAAGTCTTACTACTTTTTAACTATTAGTTTTGCTATGTAAATAGTCTACTTTAAAATAAGAATTAGATTTATATAATTAAATTATTAAAAATGTGAATAAGTTTACTTAACTTTAAAGCTAAAATAAGTATAATAACTATATTAGTAATTTTTTAAGTTAGATTAGAAAGCTCTCTACTCTTTAATAGTAGTGTTAAGAGTAACAACGCATATAATAGCCTTAGCTATTAATATTAGCAATTAATATTCTGTTAATTCTAGCAATAAGTAATAAACTTAAACAATTTTTTTTAAAAGCGCATTATACAGTCTTATAAAAGAGGATGCAAATAGGTGCTAAGAGTCTTAAACAAGTAGAGTGTGTAAAATAGTAGCAGTAAACTAGACTTTTACTTAAAAAGACTTAACTTATTATTTATATAAAGTATTTAACTTAAAACTATACACATTCTAACTTGTTTAGTTTTATTGTACAAGTAATAACTACTTAGCTTACACAGCATATAAACAGCAGAAACAGGCATAAGGTTAGACCTAGGACAGTAGGGTTTTTTTCGCGCAAAGGGACGAAAACAGGTTTAAAAGCTACAGGCTAGCATTAGTTAAGGTATATAGGCGTTGTAGCAGAAGAGAGAGTAGTTAAAAGGTAGGCATTAGAGAGGTCTTAACTGTTTTTAGTAAGAGAATTGTTTAGCAAGGCAGCAAGGGGCGCTAGCCGCATTTAGGGTTTTAGTAGAATTAAACACCATCCACCTCTAGCTGTTAGTAGTATATAGATAATAGACAGAAACGTTTCGCAAAGGCTCTGCAAGCTAGATTCTGTAATTTTATATGCATCTATATAGTTTATAGGTAGTTAGGAATAGCATTGTGGTACTTGGCTAGCATTAAGCGCTAGCCGCATTTAGGTTTTTAGTAGAATGAAACACCGTCCACCTCTAGCTGTTAGTAGTACATAGATAATAGATAGAAATGTTTTGCAAAGGCTTTGCAAGCTAGATTCTGTAATTTTGTATCCATCTATATAGTTTGTAGGTAGTGTAACGGCACAGGCAAGACAATGGGTCTGAATGCGGTGGGAATCCACTTAGAGGCATATGGGAGTGCGTAGAGACTCTAAACCTAGGAATGCCATTAACACCTATAGGCCTTGTATAAAAGGATATTAGAAAACTACTAAGCTAGCTACAGAGGCAAGGTGCAACTAAATATATAAAGGAATAAAAGTAACTATAAAAGACAGGATTAAGTTATAGTTAGAGCTAATATAGAGACTCTTTAGATAGGTTCTAAGCAACCTAAGATAGAACAATTTATAAGAATTGTTACACTACTCCCCTTTTTATAAGCTAATAGTCTTTATCTATAGTGTGTAAGAAATATTTAGAACTAATTTAAAACTAATTTAAATAAAATATAATAAAGTATAATCTTCTAATAAAAGTTTTCTATTACTAAGAAATAGACTAAAAACCTAATACTAATATAATGCCTTTGTTATAATATTTTTATTTAGTAGTAACTAGTAGTATAGTTATTATTAATATAGTAAATTTATTATTTATAGTAACAAGTGTTTACTTACTTTACTTATATAGTTTAGTTAATATTATTAGTTTCTTTTTTTACTATTATCTAAATCTCTACTTTATAGGTATTATTATGCACCTAATATTCTATAGCTTAGTCTACTAACTAATTATAGTATTAAAGAAAATTACTATGCTGCTTTGCCTCTCTTCTAGAGCCTTTTTAGAGGCGTTTTAAGTTATCTGCTTTTAGGCTGCCTACGCTCTTACTTATAGCCTTTAGGTTAAGTTCTTCTTTTAGTTTTTTAAATTAAAGAAATGTAAGTATTACACTTTATATAATAAAAAATGCAACTTTATATAAATATAGTTTAATACTGCTAAGGTATAGTTTACTAACACACATATAAGTTTTTTTATATTATAAAAAGAAATTTCTAGTCCTTTAAAGCTATCTTAAGCTATAAGCAGCAGCCTAAAACATAAGAAGTAATAAAGATAAAAAAGAAGCCTTTAAGGCTATTTTAAAGTTTGCTTAAAACCTATCGCAGGTAGTGTAGGTTATAAAGAGTTAGGAAGCTAGTCTTCCTACAGCTAGTGTTTAAGTAGCCTTGTTTAACTAAAATACTGCGCTACTTTATTAGGTTTTAGCTTTAAAGGCTTTAGTATTTAACTTTTAGGCAGATATTACAGCACTTTTAAGTAGCTAAGAATAAAGTAAAAAGGGTTTAAAGAAAGTCTAAAAAGAAAAAAGAAGAGAAGAGAGAAAAGAAAAAAGAGTAGAGAAGAAGGTAAAGAAGAGTTTTGTTATAGTCTATAGTTAGACTAACGTAACTCTACTACTAGCGCTCCACAATCTAGCTAGGTTGGGGCAGGGCTCGCTTACAGACTAATTAGAAGATACAGAGGCAGCGTAGCTGCCTGCATTTATAGAAGAATGCGTTATTTAATAAAAAGAGAGGCTGTAAATCTAATAAGTCTAGAAGAGTTTATAGAGCTACGCTTAGTAGGCTTACATAAACTTATCTAACTTATTCTTAGTAACTCTAAACATGTATATAGTCTTAATCTTAAACAACTTTTAGAAAGTGTGTTTAACGTTTAGTTTATTTTTTACATAGACTAAGTAGCATTCTAGCTTTCTAAAGAGCTGTAATACTATTTGTATATCTTACACTATATATACCTCTAATTCTGTCTAACAGGACTGTTTAACCTAGCTACTATACTACTGCTATAGAGACAAACTACAATCTAGTTACCCTACTCTTCTTTATAAGCCTAATAGCTATTACGTAGGACTGTACACCCTACTGTTAGCCCCTCTTATTCTGTCCTCTCTTACTAGGAACAACATTAACCTAAGTGCTTCTATAAAGCAAGGATTATAACATTAAACACTAACCCCCTCTAAAAAGTATAACTACTTAACATAATTTAGATTCTAACATAGCCTACGCAGCTCTATTAGAATCTATAGAAGTTCTAACATAAAGTAAGGCTGTTCTAGCAAAACAGATTAACATAATCTAGAACAATATTAAGAAACTTTAGTAGATTAGTAATAAAGTTAATAAACTAATAAACTTTTAAAAAAAAGTTAAAAACTTTTACTAGAAAGTAATAAAATTTAATAACTTTTTACTACTAATAAACCTTTAACAAGCTACTAGCAATGCACATTAGATACACGCACTACAGGTAGAGCTAGCTAAACTCTAGAACATCTCTACTAAAAGAATAAGCATTACAGCTAAAAAGACTTTAAGATTAGCCTCTCTAAAGCCTTTTAGAGGATTGCTAAAAGACCTTTACCTTTTCTTTACTAAATGCTACCTTTACATGCAATATAATAAAGAAGCATTTTAAACTAATGTAGAAATAATATCCTAGATAAGATTACACTTAAAAGGCCTCTTTATAATTTAGTTCTAGCTACATGCAGATAATTAGATAGACTTTAGAGCTAATAGCACTACACTAACCCTTAAGACTAAAGAAGTATTTAGTAGTGTTAAGGCTTTTAAAGAAGCTCTAACAGCTATTTATAAAACTATAGATAAACAGAAAATTGCAGCTAACAAGTCAGACACCTTAAAATAAGAAAAAGGCACAGCTTAGAATTATGCAGCATGTTTTAGAGAGCAGCTGTGACGGCGCGTACCGCGTCACATGCTCTGCAGCATCAGCTCCCTCGCTTGCGCAACGAGTAGCACGCTAGTGCTACGAGTAGCGCCTTGGCAGGGGGCACACATGTATATTAAACTCGCAGAGCAGCTCCTCTGCTCCTTAGTTTAATCTAGTTAAGTTACACCACCTCTTGCTTGTAGCTTAAGCATGCCGACTGTGACAGCAGCTAGCTATCTATAGCTAGACAAATTAAAAGGCCCTCTGCTAGATGTTCTATAACAGACTAAGTAACATAATTAAAAACAAATTTATGCATAATAATAAACTAACTACTCTTAAAAGCTTTATTATGTAAGTAATAACTTATAATAATAAACATAAGAAGTGTAAGAGAGAAAAGTAGTAAAAAAGAACTTCTTAAAAACTAGAGTTTATTTCTAGGGAAAAAAAGTCCTTTTAATATAACAAAAAGCTAATAAATCTTAGTTACGTAAAACATACATAGAGCCTCTCTTTAAAGAACAACTAAGTTCTTAGACATAATAAGCTACTCTTAACTAAGGAATAAAAAAAGTAGTTAAAGAATAAAGCCTACTTAAACTGTAAAAAAGTAGGATATTTCTGCTAAAATTACCTAGACTTTTAGAAGAAGGAGAATAAAAATACTACTATAATAATAAAAGCTATTACTGCTAAATACAGCCTTATAGATAAAGAAATATTAGAAAAATTAAACAACAGACTCTACTAGTAATATAAAAAAAACTATTCTTTAAAAAACTACTTTAAAGTGTATTAAAAAGTAGTTATTAAAGACTTTTATAGCTTTAATTAGGTGTTGCAGGACCTTGTAATTTTTAAAAAATATAAAGAAAAGACTTAGATCTAAGAATATATAATAAATGTTAAAAAAAAGAAAAATAGTTTTCTTTTTATAACTAGACCTTTAGCACTTTAGTAAGAGAACTCTCTAGAAGGTTCTAGAAATGCAAATGCTAAAAGTGTAGTTACTAACATAACTACTCTAATAAATATGTAGTTGCGCTTTACTAAATAAACATTAGTAATAACTATTTTATGTTTAACATAGTATAACGCATAGCTAAAGTAAAATATAATATTATAGATAAAGAAGAATAATAGCAGTTCTTTATAAAGGTCTATAACTAGAAACTAGAAGAACTAGGCAGACCTGCTAGGTTTAAAGTCCCTAAACTAGACCTTTAGAAACCTAAGACACTGCTTCTAAGCCTAGCAATTAGCAGAAAGGCTCTTATTATGCAGTAGAATTACAGACAGTGTATGCTCTGCAGAGGCGCCTCTTATAGCATAGACAACTGCTAGTGGAAGGGACACTCTGTACAGGTAGTACAAACACAGGAATATCCTTAGTAGACTTAAAAAAGCCCTTTTAATACCCTTTATAGACTAGACAACTATCTATACCCTTAGTGCTAGTGTACACAACAATACTACACTAGACACTAGAATAATAAGCACTAAGTAGGCTAGTAGCCTACATAGAAAAAGAACTACAACAGATGCTTATAGCAAGAAATAGCCTTAGCGTACAAAATTATAAATTACTATACTTATTAAACAGCCTCTTTCTATAAACAGAAGAAATAGCTAAACTATAAAGATAGAAATAATTATAGGTTCTATTACTTTTAGTAAAAGGCTGTATAAAAAGAAGACTATTTAACATTGCACTACTTAGTAGAAGACTATAAGTGTAAAGTAACAGACTGTTGCAATAAGAAGCATTAGATATATAAAAAAAAGATAAATTTAATAACTTTTAAAACATAAACTTCTACTCTTTTAAAGGTAAAGAATTACTTTATAATATATTAGCCCTAGTTGCTGTAAAACAAAGAATAGGACATAGTCTAACTACAACCTTTACATTTAAAGGATAATTAGGACTTGCCCTAGTTAATAGCAGATGCACTTTTACTACAGTAAATAAGAACTAGGTACATAAACAAAACATCTTCTTTTAAATTAAAAAAGACTTATTTAAGGTAACTCTTACTAACACTTCTTTAATAAAATATAGTAAAGAATAAATTAACTTAAAAACATATAATAAAAGCTTTATAACACTAAACACTAAGAACTAGAGATCTATAAGTATACTTCTACTAAAAGGCAAGTATAACATAATTCTTAGCTATAACTAGCTTAAAAAACACAACCTTGCTATTAACTAGAGAATAATAACTATAGAAGGTTCTAAGGACTACGCATGTATAACCTAGTTAGCATGCTATAACAACCTATGTCTAATTTATAAATAAGTAAAGTAAGGTAGTAGTTACTACTCTAAGAAAAGAAAACTCTAGAGGTTCCTTTATTAGAAGCCTAAAGCCTAAGTAATAAGAATAAGAAAAGAAGAATTAAAGAAGGTCTTCTATAAAAAAATTAAAACTAATAAAGATGTAAAATAAGTTAGCATTTATAAAATTTAACAAAAACATAGTATCTCTACTTAGTATAAGAACTACTAAGACATGTTTAAAACCTCTAAGAATTTAGAAAAACTGCCTCTACATTAACTATAGAACTATGCTATTAACCTAATAAAGAACTCTAACCTAAAAACTTACAGGCTCTGCCCTCTAACAAGAGTGTAGAAGGAAGCTCTACAGGAATATGTTAACTAGATGTTAGCATAGAGCTATATTTAAGAAAGCTACAGCCTAGTTGCTTTAGCATTAGTCTTTATAAAAAAAAATTTAAGTCTATTAAAATTACTAAACTTTAAATAATAACATAATTTAAAATTAGTTTTCTCTTCTAATTATATAAGATATTATAAACTAGCTAAAAGGAACCTAGTACTTTATAAAGTTTAACATACAGAATAGATTTAATAAAATAAGAATAAGAAAAGAAGATAAATAGCTTACAGCCTTCTAAACTTTATAAGGACTATATAAGCTATTAGTAATGCTGTTTAGCTTAACAAATACTCTAGCAACATTGTAAGAAATTATTAACATAGCTTTTAACCTATATCTTAATGTCTTTACTCTAGTATATTTAGACAACGTTCTTATCTATTTAAAAGACAGCCTAGAGAATTATGTATAAAAAGTATAAAAGGTTTTAAAAAAGCTAAAGAAATATAGACTTTACCTACAGCTTTTTAAATAAAAATTTCATGTTACTAAAACAGAATACTTAAGATTTATAGTTAATAGTAATAAAATAAAAATTAACTTAGCTAAGATACAGAAAGTCCTAGAATAGCTAGAGCCTATAATAGTTAAGAAGGTTAAAGAATTCCTTAGACTATTAAGCTATGTTAGACAAATAATTAAAGACTATTTAAAGATTACTTTACTCTTAATAAACATAACTATAAAGGAAAAAGCAACTGTAAAATTTATTTAGACTTTATAAATAAATAAAGCATTTAAAACGCTAAAGCATAGTGTAATAGCTAAACTAGTACTATAGATGTACAACCTATAGCTAGACATAAAAATCTATACAGACGCGTCTCTAGAAGCGAGTAGCGCTACACTCTACTAAAAGTAAGAAGACAAGAAATAGCACCTTATAGCATATTACTCTGCTAAATTCTTAGGACCTAAAGTAGGCTATAGCATACCTAACAAAGAATTAAAAGTAATACTAAATATAGTATAAGTATAGGCAACAGAATTACATAGCATAGTAAAGCCCTTTAACATTATAATAGATTACACAAACGTAGTTATGTTCCTAACTATAAAGAAGCTATTACTAATGTATGTAAAGTAGGTAATAAAGCTTGCCTAGTTTAATTGCATTATTAAGCATGTTCTAAGAGCACAGAACTAATAGGCTAACGCTCTTAGCTACAGACTAGATTACTTTAACAGAGAAAAAAAAAACTAAAAAATTTACTTTTTTTAAAAAAAGAAAAGAAGGATAGGTATATAACAGGCCTAGGCTTATTAAGAAACTCTACATGCTTATAGTAAGTAAACAGAGATAAAAAAACTTAATCTGTAAATACTATAAGTCTCTAATGTTTAGACATCCTAGAGTTAGCACTCTTTAAAAGAAGTTAAGAACTGCTATACTTTAACGCATACCTAAAGTAAAATAACTATGTATAGAGGTACTTAGAAAATGTAACACTTATAATAAAAATAATTTTTAAAGACATAAGATATATAGATACTTTTAACTAATTAAAGCTCTAAAGCAGCTATAGATAATAATTACTATAATCTTTATTATAAAACTCCCTCTGTTTAAAGAACCTAAATAGAGAGAATGTGCAATATAATAACAGTAGCCTTAGATAAGGCTATAAAGTATCTACATATATAGCTATTAGAAAAAACTATTATAGCTAAAAAATTTATTTATAAACTTAAGTAAAATGTAGTATTAGTACATAGATGCCCTAAGACTATTATTTTTAATAAGGATAAGCTGTTTACTAGTAACTTTTAAAAGGCTACTATACAACACTTTAGTATAACACATAAGTTATCTACTGCATACTATCTATAAACAGACAGACAAACTAAATAAGTAAATGCTAAAGTAGAAAAGTACCTAAGAAAATATGTCTTCTATAGTTAGAATAACTAGGTAGAATAGCTTCTAATAGCACAGCTAGCTATTAACACAGTAGAATCTGCTATAATAAAAGAAACGCTGTATAAAGCTAATTTTAGCTATAATCTTTATTTCACGCTATAAACAAATTAACCTATAAATCTAAATAAATTAATTAATTAGCTATTAAGTTTATAAAGTATATATAAAAAGTTAGTAATTAAAGCTAAATCTAGTTAAAAAATAATAGAATAATATATAAATAAATTATAATAACCTAGACTAGGAATCTACCTAGAAGACTATGTGTATCTTAAAACTAAGAACCTTAAAATACCTAGACTCTCTAGAAAGCTAGTAGAAAAAGAATAAAACTCTATAAAGTCTTATAGACCTAATAGAACAACTGTAAACTAAAGCTTCTCTTACATATAAAAATACATCTATAGTTTTATGTTTCTAAACTAAAAAAAGCATCTAAAAAGATTCTTTTAGCTACATAGAGATAAGAAAAAGACAAAGAATAAGTATAAAGTAGAATAAATTATTAATAACTACAGAAACAAAAAGAAATTTCTAGTAAAGTAAAAGAGATAGCTTACTAGTAAAAACACCTAGAAACTAGCTAAGAACTTGCAGAATGCGCAGCTATTAGTGCAAAAGTACCTCTAGGCTTATTTAAAAGAAACTAGCTAAGTAATAAAGCGTTTATTTTAAAAAGAATAGCTACATTATTACTAGATAGCAGCAGCCTTTAGAGATAAGTCCTTACTAATAAAGGCTAGGGAGGTGACTAACTTTCTACCTTAGCCTTAAAGGCTTCTATCTTGTCTAAAGAAGAGAGGTCCCCCTCTAAATACTTTACGCGCTAAGCCTCTAATAGATCTAGTAATTTTTAGATATAATCTTGTTTAAAACACTCTCTAGCCTTTGCCTTTTCTAACTTTTAAAAACAGTAGGTTATTTTCTTATTAAGCTCTTACTTACAGGCCTTTGCTATAGCAGCATTATAAAGAAGTTCCCTCCTCTCTTTTTTTAGCTAGTTCTATGTAGCGTCTAAAATAAAAGTGTTACACCTACTGTTTTTTTTTACACACTTTACACACTTATCTAATAATAAAGTTAATATGTAAGACAACTTTAATAATTTGTAAGCGCTGCAGGGTTACATTTTTATTTAATAAAAAGAATTAAAATAAGAAATAGCGTAAGAACAACAGAATAAGTAGAACTAGCAAGCTATTTAGTATAAAGAAGATAGATGTTGTAAACGCCTTTTAGTAAGTAAACACTTACTTTATAAACAAACTTTTACTAATACAGTTGTGTAAGCAGAGCAGTAAGAACGCTGCTAGAAAGAAGAGGCAGCGTGTTACAGTCTATAGTTAGACTAACATAACTCTACTACTAGCGCTCTATAATATAGCTAGGTTAGGGCAGGGCTTGCTTACAGACTAATTAGAAGATACAGAGGCAGCGCAGCTGCCTGCAGTTATAGAAGAATGCGTTATCTAATAAAAAGAGAGGCTGTAAATCTAACAAGTCTAGAAGAGTTTATAAAGCTGCGCTTAGTAGGCTTACATAAACTTATCTAACTTGTTCTTAGTAACTTTAAACATGTATATAGTCTTAATCTTAAATAACTTTTAGAAAGTGTGTTTAATGTTTAGTTTATTTTTTATATAGACTAAGTAATATCCTAGCTTTTTAAAGAGCTATAATACTATTTATATATCTTGCACTATATATACCTCTAATTCTGTCTAACAGGACTGTTTGACCCAGCTACTATACTGCTGTTATAGAGACAAACTACGATCTAGTCACCCTACTCTTTTCTATAAGCCTAATAGCCATTACGTAGGACTGTACACCCTGCTGTCGGCCCCTCTTATCCTGTCCTCCCTCACTAGGAACAACATCGACCCGAGTGCTTCCACGAAGCAAGAATTGTAACAAGTTTAAAGGTGTCTAATAGCTTGCTGTTAGACCTCCCTAGCACTATGTTTATAAAGTTATAATACTATTATATATAACTATAAATTAACTTTTTACTTTTATACCTTATAATCTGCTAAGTAATCTATACCTTTTATACTAGCTTTAAAAGCCTTAATTTACTTACATAAGGCTTTTAAAAGTCCTAGCTAATTTAAATGCTTATTATAAAAAGCCTTTAGTTTATAAGAAAAACTTATAAAATTTAAAGCCTTATACTAGACTAGATTAGAGTTATGTCCTACTTATTTTACCTAGTACTTAAGTGTTTTCTAGTAGAGCTTACTAGCAAGTATTTTCTCTACTTTTTACTTCTCTACTTTATTAATAGTAATTCTAGGGGGTTTTAGAGGTTTTTATTTTAGGAGTAGATTCTAGGGGTCTTTATAAAGTATGTTTAGTGCAAAGACGTTATATATCTTTAACTCTAAAGGTAGCTCTAGGCAGTATAAGTTTCTAACTTATTTAAGTACCTTAAAAAGGCCTTTTTATTATTTAGATAGTTTTTAGTGTTTAGGTAGACTATGTTGCTAACCTTCTAGTTAACTAGCTAGCAGTAGCAGTTAACTACAGTTTACATCTAATCCTAGGCCTTCTCTATATATGACTTAGCTAACGCCTAGGCTGTGTACATGTAGGTTGCTAGTGCTAGGGCATTCTTATAATTTAGCTTGTCTGTAGCTGTAATAGGTTCTATAGAATGTTTCTAGTTTTAGCTTTAACATAGTTTAAAGCTATATAAGACTTAATATAAAGACATTGTAATTATTATATAAGGTAAGGTTATCTAAGCCTAATTAATTAAGAGCAGTAAAGAACTCTAGTTATCTAAGTAAAAGAATATAAAAAGCCTTAGTCTTTAATTAATATACTTATTTATAATCTTTATTTAGCTATCTATTTTCTTATAATAAGTAGTAAAGAGCTTAACTTTTACACTTAAAATTTAACATAATTTAGACTAAAAACTAGATATAAACTAAGGTCCCTAGTTAAAGATAATAGTTTTAGGTGTATAGCTAAAATAGTACACCTATTAAATAAATAACAAAGCTATTCTTTAGGTGTTAATTGTTTTATAGTAAGAAATAAAAATAGCTTATTTAGATATTTAATTAATTATAACTATAATCTAGTTATAACTAGACTTATTTTTAAAAAAATTCTTAAAGTTAATACACAAGTGCTGCATTAGTTAATTAAGAATTAAAAAAGAGTAAATAAACTTAAAGGTTTAGGTCTATTTTAGATAAGCTTTATAATAAAGAAGGTAATTCTGTACAAATTATTTACAAGTAGCTTCTACACTCTTCTAGTAGTACTTTTAGAACAGTAACTAATAAGTCTTAGTAGCACTAAGGTGTGCTAAAAATACTTAATTATAAACTTTTTAGATAAGTTAAGTACATAGCAGTAAGTCTGCTAGAACACATAAATAGTTAGTATAAAAAAGTTATCTATTTCTTATCTAATAATAGTAGAGTAAGAGTTTTTACTTTTATGTAAAAAAAAAGCTTAATTCTTTTAAAGTAATATGTTAATTAATTTTAAAAATTTTAAAAACATAACCTAGTCTAGTTCTTTTATAACATTTAGTAAGGTTGCTTAAGTTATTGTTTAAGTAATATAGTACTAGGCTAATTCTTTATTAATTTAAAAGTAGAGTTAGTGTAGTCTAAGTAGGACTCTTAACTAGTTGTTAGTTTAAGCTACTTTTAAATTTTTTACATCTTATTTGCAATAGCTAAGAATGTCTGCCCTAGTGTTGTTTTTACTAGAGGTGTACTTAATTTAAAAGTAATACTAAGCTAACTTTTTAGCTTAATAGACTTAATAAGCATTTAGCACCTTTATTATTATAAAGTACTCTATTAACTAATAATTAGTATATACTAAAGTGCTTATTATTGCTAATGTAAGCTTAGCCCTTTATTATTTAAACATAGTAATAATTGCAAATAGCTTCTTATGTTAAATAGGCTCCGACAGCTAGCTGCTTATAGTATAAGCACTTAAGTAGCAAGAGTAAGAGTGGTGTACAGTGTGCACAGCGTATAAGGTAGGTAAGGTAAGGGCAACATGTTTCTAGTTTTATTGCTTTTATCTTTCCTCTCTATAAAAAAAGAATATTTAGATGTTTACGCACAAAGGTTTACACATAAGTATTATATAATATAAATATGTAATCTTGCTTATGCGCAATTGCTTATATCTAGGCTATAACACTACTACTATGTACAGACACTAGCAACTTTTCTTTTTATCTAAAGAGTTACTTTCTGTACATGTTACCTCTTTTCTATCTGTGTAGGTCTATCTAATTACATTCTGCCTTTACTCTACCCTATTTGTTAGGACTTGCCCCTAGTAATGCTGTGTGTTAGGATAGGCTAGTTGCGCTATATAAATAGCTTTTCTCTTCTTTATCCTTTACTTTCTAAGCCTTACTGTATAATCCCCTAGCTCTTTTCTTTTTTTATATAGTGCTAGCAGTAACAGATTCTTATAATAAAAAAAATAAGTGTGTATAATATAAAAAAAAATATAAAAAAATAGGCTTTATATAAAAGTGTTATTAGTTTAGTTAGTCTAAAGCATCTTTGCGCATAAGATTTAGCTAGTCTACAGATACTTTTATCTTGACAGAGAGGTAGTTAGTTAAGACTAATAATTAAAAAGCTTAATTTAGTGTTTTCTTTATATATGCATTTACTAAGTTATTTTTACTATTAATTTACTTAATTTTAGTAATTATTTTTTTATATAATTTATAGAGTAACATAATGTTAATTATAAGTTACTTTTTACTAGTAGTGCCTAGCTTAACAAGGTAATTATATAAAAACCTTAAATCTATATAGATTACTACTAGAATTAGTAGTAGTTTAAGTATTTATATAATTTACTATAGAGTTATACTAAGTATAATTATATTATTAAACTTTCTAACTATTTTATATAGTTTACTAGTAAAGACACTTCTAGTTACTCTTTTACACTTAGTAGAATTCTAGTGTATAATGTTACCTAGTATTTTAAAGTAGTTACTTTACTTTATATAGTTTTTATTACTAAATATAATTAAAAATTCTAGCTATAAGCTAAAGTCTTTATTATTAGTAAATAATTAATTTATAAAAATAAACAGCTTTACACTATTAAGCTATAATAGTA
>NW_022985212.1:31536-45532 GCF_010093535.1 Lindgomyces ingoldianus
GGGTCTATAGTTTATGCAGTAATAGATAAGTTAAATGCTGCCTTTAGTTAATATATAGATATAATGTATACCTTTTTTATATATTACTTAACATATTATTATACAGCATCTTTATTTTTTAAGTTAATTATATAAAGGTAGCTTACTTATTTTTTTTAAGTAAAAACTACTCTATTATGTGTAAGTTTAATCCTTCTACTATTAAACTTAATAGGCTGCTTTTTTACTAGAATAGTCTTTACTTTTTATATAAAACTTTACTTTTTATAGTTTTTTTTCTTCTCTTTATATAAATTTTTTTATTATAATACTTAAAGTGTTATTTATTTATAAGCTAGTAATACTAAAAGTGTGCTCTTTTTTATTAGTAATTAAAAAGTAGAGGTTATATAAAAAGATGTGCATGCATAGTTTTTTTTTATAGTAATTATAGTATATTTTAAACTAATACAGTTCTAATTTAGCAGCTTTATATAAAAGTTATATAACTTAGAGTATTATATTTAGTAGAAAGCTTTAGCACATTTTTTTTAGTAGCTTTGTGTACAGCGTGCGCATAAGCTTATTTATTAATTAAATATATACTTATGTAATATTACATAGTTTAAAATGCATTTTATACATAGCTCTTAAGCTTGCTTTTATAGCTAAAAGTAGTCTCTAGCTTATTCTCTAGTTAGTTAGTAACTAAGTAAAAAAAAAATTTTTTTTTATCTAAGTAGCTAGTAAACACTAGGCAGGATTTTTTATATAGTTAAGTTGTTTTACCTTTTACTTTTTATATAAAGTAAAAGTTAAAAATCTAACCTTTATACTTTATTAAGTTATATGCTATAACTTTAAAAGTGCTATTAGTAATTAAAGTGTCTATCTTTATATAGTCTAATTTTTTAAATAGTTTTCTAGGTGTAGTAATTATACTATTTATATAAAGCTTAATAGATAAGGCTTAATTATTCTTTTTTTTCTAAGTTAGAAATACTTAGTCTAGACTTTATATAAGTTTCTTTTACTTTTTACTTCTTCTAGTATTTATATCTTCTTTTTACACTAGTGCAGCATTGCTATTCTAAGGGGCTTAGTTTATAGTAGGCTTTAGTTCTGCTTTTATAACATTTTTATAAAGCTATTCTCTTTTTCTCTTCTTTAGGGCATCTTTTTATATAGAGATTAGTTTATCTAGGTTATTTATAATAAGTAAGTTGTCTTTTTTTTTTTTTTAGTATAGTTTAACCTATGTATATTAGAGCTTTAGTAAGCTATTTTTTTTTTTAATAATAACATCTTTTTTTTTAATGCTCTTAATCTTATATAGGCTAGTCTAGCCTTTTTTCTCCCTTTATGCTATAATCTCTAAGCTAAGAAGAAAGTTAAGAACTTTATATGTTATAAAGCTATTATAAGTATTAATTATCTAATTAATATTTACTTTTATATAGTTTTTTTTAAAGTATTTTTATTACTTTTTATACTACGCTTGCTTATGTAATAATGTCTAGTAATAGTAAAAAGTTTAGGTTAATTCTTAGGTATGCTCTAAAGACTAGCAGCGTAGGTACTACACTGTGCAGGCTAGCTGTGTTGTTTAAAGCCTTAACTGCTATCTATAAAATAGCCTTATTATCTATACAGTTACCTAGCTTAGTCTTTAAGATGTTAAACGCTTATTAGAGAGGTGTGTGCACACACTTAACTTTTCTAACTACCTAATATGCTTTTATAGGCATCTGCTTATATGTAGCTTCTATAAATTTTACATAAGCTTAAAAATTCTTTAAAGTAAAGTTTATACTAAAGTTATATATAATATAGTCTAGAGGTTTTTAATAAGTGTTAATCTAGCATTTATATAGTGCATCTTAGGTATCTTGTGTAGATGTAGATTTTAGGAATATAGCAGCTTAAAATAATATATCTACATTAATAACATGTAAGACATTTTTATTATTAATTTATATAATGTTAATAATAACTTTATAGTTAAAGTAAGTCTTATTTTTAATTATAAACTTAAATTTTTATAAAGCCTAGTTATATAATTAGCAGAGGTAGTAGAACTTCTTAATTTCTTCTAGCACTGCAGCATTAATGTTGTAGCTAGCGCTAGTTAGCATCTTCTAGAGTCTTTTTATGTAAGAGTGTCTAAATTAGTAGTAGAGGCAGTAAAGTTTTAATTTAGTAAAGAAGGACATAAATTCTTTTTTACTAATGTTAAAAAAAAAGTGTTCTTATTTTTATATAACAGGTACAGTAGTTTTATTTTTATATATAATAATATTTAAAACATTATTAAAATATGCCTTAAGTTAGTTAGCATCTGCTAGTAATAGTAAAAATAGTGTTAAAGTCTCTAAGATGTAGTATATAACTAGACTAATTAAGTTCTAAATTTATATAGTACTAATTAATCTCTTTAGTGTCTAGCTTTTAAAGCTAATATCTATTTAGCTAAGTGTTTAATTAATTTCTATACATAGGTTTTCTTATATGTACGCCTTAAGTTAAGACTTACTAATAGTAAAGATCTTTGCTGCGCCTATGTTCTATAGTTTACCTTAGTATACTATATAGTATTAGTTATTAAGAATAAACTGCTTAGCATACTTTTTAAGTTTAATGTTGTAGATGTCCTGTCCTGTTACATAGTATAAATAGGTAGTAAAGGTAAGGTAGTTAACAGCTTTTTTAGCATCTTTACTCTTTTATTTTATTTTCTCTACATTATGTAAATTTTTTTTTTTCTTAAAGTAACTTTTAAAGTTTTAAATGTATAAGGTAATAGCTTTACATAATAAGGTCTTATTATAAAAATCTTTATATAAGGCAATGTACTAGTTTTTTGCTTATATATAGTTATTATAAGAGTAGTTTAATAACTAATATCTTTTTTTATAGTAGACAAAGCACTTCTTTGTCTACATGTAGTTGTCTCTAGATTATAGCCTAAACCTAGATAGAGATCTTCTATGTTGTTCTTTTCTGCGTAGAAAGAAGCTTTTTTCTTATTATGTAAACTTTTATTATGTAGAGTTATATTAGCAGTTTATGTAGTATGCATTAGGCGGTTTCTAGAAGTATTAGTTTGCCTTTTAGTCTATAGTAACTTAAAGGAATGCTTATAAGTTACTAAATAAGGCTTTACATAAAGGCTTAATAGTAAACATAGCATGTTCTAGTTCTAGTTATCCTTAACAGGCTTATATAACAGCAGTGTGCAGTAAAACATCCTCTTAAAATTTTATTTCTAGTGCCTTTTATATAAGCATAAGCTTATTAATTATTATTTTAAAGACTTTATGTAAACTTTTATTAAAGTTTTTTTATTAGTATTATATAAAAGTTATTATTGTCTAGTCTGTCTAGTACTAGCTATAGTTTACATTAGTGTTAAAGTAACTGCTTAAAGTGTTATATAAATGCTTCTAGTTATGTCTAGAGCCTATGTTATGCATATTGTCTGTACGCAGCAGCAGCGTTACAATCTAGATACAAGCGATCGCGCACAAGCAGGACCACGTATCTATGTCACATAATGCTTGTGCGCAAACCTCTGTGCGCAAACATCTAGATATTCCCCTTTTCCTCTGTATAGAGGAAAGACAAAAGTAATAAAACTAGAAACATGTTACTTTTACTTTACTTACCTTATACACTGTGCACACTATACACTACTCTTACTTTTACTACTTAAGTGCTTATACTATAAGCAGTTAGCTATTAGAGCTTATTTAACACTAATTAGTAGTTAATTTAATTAACTATAAATTAGTAAGAGTAATAATAAAGTACTTATACTTTATAAAGTACTTTATTTTATTACTGTCACAGTATCCTCCCCGGATCCCAGACATAACTGTATTGGACGCGTACTAGAGTATTATTAGTGCACGTCTGACACAAACACAACACAACACAGACATAAACTTAAGCATAAACTGCCTTAACACTAACTAAACCTAAAACAGGCTTAATTTATACTTAAAGCGCTTAGACTTTTAAGCTAAGTATTTAATTACTAATTTTTTTCTAAACCTTTTTATTTTTTACATAATGTCTTGTACTTACTATAATACCTTACGTAGTAATTAAACTAGACCTCTGTGAAGCTCTATAACCTTACTTGTGCACAATTATAACATTATGTTGTGTTAAAACCTTAGCTAAGAATAGCCTCTAAATCTAATTTAATAAGCTTAGTACTTACATAACTCTAAGCTATTAGAGTAAGCTAAGAAGCCTTTTAAAAAGCGCTTACTTTATAGAAAAGCTGCTATGTTATAAGCTTTAAAGCTTTTTAAAAAGACTTTAAAGAATAGCTTTATGTTATTAAGTAGTCTATTTCTGCCTTAACTTCTGTTATAGTAGTAGGAACTAAGAACTTACTAGCCTTAAAGCTTACCTAGAAGTCTAGAGATAGCTTAACTCTTTTCTGCCTAACACTACCTATAACTTATAACCTTTCTAACTTAGTAATAAAATCTAACTAACTCCTTAATCCCCTGCTGTTTAACAGAAAATAAAAAGACTTACTTTTTTTCCTACATAAGCTCTAATACAAACTTAAAGAAAATATAGACTAATTTCTCTTTAAACACTTCTAGTTACTATATGCTTACTTTTAACTTAACTATAATATAACAGCCTTAATTAACTTACTAATAGATAAAGATATTATTAACTTAGATTAATTTATAGTGTTTTTATAAGTAACTTATAAAAACTTAAATAAAGAATTAATAGCCCTAAGTTACCTAAACACCTTATAATAAAAAAAAAAAAGCTTTACTTTACACTTTACTAAGTTCTACTAACTTGCATTTAATATAGGCCTAAATAAGATAGGTCTAATTATAGCCTTATATAACTCCTTCTTAACTAAACTATAACGCGCTATAGTAGGAGAACCCCTCTTAAACAACCTTAACGCGTATGCAAACCTAATTGCTACCTACAATAATAACATAAGGTTCCTCCCTATATAAGCTCTAATACGCCCCTAAACTAGCGCAGTTATAAATAAGAACTTTAACATAATAAAAATTAATTTAAATTATGCTCTAGTTAGTTTTAAAAAGCGTAAAAATTATAAAAAAAAAGTTAATGCTTTAAGTGCAGTAAGTATAGTTATATTTTTTAAAACTGCTTTATTCCCCTTTCTTAAGTCTACGCAAGTAGCGCTACTAGCACTTATTAAAGATTTTTACTATTTTAATTTTATTTCTGTAAGGGCTTTAACTTATATTTAAGCCCTAATCTTTCTTGCTACTTTTAACGTAGCTGCAGCTATAGCAGTAGAAGCCTGCAAAAAGGCTTGTTCTAGGGCTAAGTTGCTCTTTAGGACTAATTTAACACTAGATCTTTGCTAACCTATAGGCTAAGTCCCCTACTAATAACTAGAAGTACTAAGTTAATATTTTTATATATTTATAATAAGAAACTATATTAGCTTTAATATAAGCTTTTATTAACTTAGAAGTAAACAGCATAGGTTATATTAATAAAAAACTAGCGTGTAAACTAAATCTTTAATTAACACTACTTACCTAAATAATTTACCTAACTAGATTTAATAAAAAATAACTTAAAAAAAGTTCTATCTTCTATACTATAACTATTATAATTACCTACTAACACTATAAGAAACAGATTAAGCTCTATGTAATAAACATAGAATGTTATAACCTAATCCTAGAACAACTATAGCTGTATTAGCACAAGGTTGCCTTTAATTACTAAAAGTAAGTTCTAAACTTTAACTCTTTTTAATGCTAAGATATATGCTTACACTTACACCTAAATAACACTTAAATAGCACTTAATATAGAAGGTTTTTAGACTTACTTTTTAATAACCTAAAAAAGAACTACCTAAGTAAGGCTAATAAGCTAGGCCTTTTACTAAAATAAGCTATGTAAAATAATTTAACAACTACTTAAACTTAAAAAAGAAAAAGCTTTTAAAGAACCTTTACTTATCTAATTTAGACACAAACTAGGACTTAAACAGCAGATAGACATCTGCTATATAAAACCTGCTCTATTTATAACCCTAGCTTAACAACTAGATTATAAAATCTACGCAGTTATAATTTCTAATATAGACTAAGCTTTAGCTTCTTAAAAACACACTAATTTAAAGATAATAGTCTCTTAAGACTACTATAACCTGTTACATATCTTTTTCTAAGACAAGTCTAATAAGCTTTTAATATAATATCTGTATAATTACTAGATAACCTTTAAGCCTAGTAAACAACCTAGTTACAGGCCACTATATAAGATGTTACTAAATAAATTAAAAGTGCTCTAAAAATACCTTAATAAGAACCTAAAAAAAAAGTTTATTTAAGCTAGCTTCTTACTAGTAGTATTACTTATACTATTTATAAAGAAACTTAGAGGTAGGCTTTAATTTTATGTTAACTACTAAAGACTAAATACTGTTACTATTAAAAACTAATACTTAATTCCCTTTTTATAAAAAACCCTAAGCTAACTAAGTAAAGCAAAGTATTTTATAAAGTTAGATATTATTGCTGCCTTTAACAAGCTAAGAATAGTAAAGGGTAATAAGTAGCTAATAGTGTTTTAGACCTAATACAGACTATTTAAGTACCTAGTAATGCTCTTTAGCTTAGCTAACACGCCTAGTACTTTTTAACATTTTGTAAACAACTTGCTCTAACCCTACCTAGACATGTTCTGCACTGTGTATATTAATAATATTCTAATCTATAGTAATAGCCTTTTAGAGTACAAACAGCATGTACGCCTAGTGCTAAAGGCTATAAAAGAAGCAGGTCTGCAACTTAACATAGACAAATGTAAGTTCTACTAATTAAAGGTTATGTATTTAGAATATGTAATCTTTATAAATAGCATTTAAATAAACCCTGTTAAGGTTTAGACTATGCTAGATTAGCAATACCTAAAAGATGTAAAGAATGTTTAAGCCTTTATAAGATTTACTAACTTTTACTAATAATTTATTAATAACTTTTTATAGCTAGTAAGCCCTATAATTACACTTACTAAAAAAAAGGTTTAATTTAACTTTAACTTAAATTACTAACAGTTTTTTAACTAGCTAAAAAAAGCCTTTACTAAAGCTTTAATACTTTGCTACTTTAACTTTAAACTACTAATACTTATAAAAGCTAATGCCTTAGACTATGTAGTAGCAGGAGTTCTCTTCTAGACTAAGCTAGATAGGACTATTAGGCCTATTGCATACTTCTTAAAAAAAATAAGTCCTGTAGAAGGCAATTATAAGATCTATAATAAAAAATTGCTTACTATAGTACGCTGCTTTAAATAATAGCAACCTAAACTAGAAAGTGCAGCGCATTTAATACAGGTTCTATCTAACTATAAGAACTTACAGTACTTTACAACTATAAAATAACTTAGCTACTAATAAGCCTGTTAGTTTAAATACCTATCCTATTTTAATTTTAAGATTACTTATTATTCTAGTTAAGACAAAGAGAAACTAAATGCCTTTATAAAGTAATCTTAAAACGTCTCTACTTAAAAAAAAGTGTAAAAGGTTTAACACTAAACTCTACTTTAACCTAAGCTATTTTTAGACCTTAACCTAAATAAAATAGATTAGATAATTAATTAGATTATTACTAATAAGTATCTAAATAATAAATTTATTTAAGAAACTTTAAACTTACTCTAAAACAGCGCTAGTTAGTTAAAAAAGGTAACACTAGCTAACTATAAAAACTAAAATAGTAAGCTATATTACTATAACTAACTTATAATCTCTAATTCTAATAAACTAAGAATTAAACTACTCTAAATTATACACAACTTGCCTGTTAGAGGACACCTAGGCAGAGGAAAGACTCTTAACCTACTACAGAGAGAGTACTACTAGCCCTGCATGTTCTATACTGTACGCTAATACGTATTATGTTGCTATACTTGCTGTAAAGTAAAGGCCTTTTAAAAAAGGTATAATAGCCTGCTTAAACTGCTCTTAATCTCTAAACAAGCTTAGAAAGACATATTAATTAATTTTATTATAAACCTACCCCTATTTAAAGGGTACATAAATATTATAGTAGTTGTTAATTACTTAACTAAGTATTAACACCTAATATTATGTTCCTCTATAACTGCCTCTAATATAGCCTAGTTATTCTACTAATACATATAGGTTTACTATAGCCTGCCTAACATAATTATATTAGACAGAGGTACACAGTTTATCTTAGCCTTCTAGGACAAACTCTGTAAACAGCTCTAAATTATTCCTTATCTATCTACAGCTTTTTACCTAGAGACTAACAGCTAGACTAAGAATGTAAATGCTGTAATAAAATAAGTCCTATAAGTGTACATAAACTACTAGTAAAATAACTAGGTAAAATAGTTAGCTATAGCATAGTTTAAAGCTAATAACATAATATCTAAATTAACATAAGTATCCTTGTTCTTAGTAAACTATAGATACTTCCCTTAAATAAAATTTAAACTACTTATAAATACCCCTTAACTAACTTATTAATCTATATAAGTAATAAATGTAAATAGACTTATTAATAAGATCTAAAATATATCTAAATATGTTTATAAAAAGCTTACATAGGCTTAAGCTTTTTAATAAGAGTACATAAACTAATTCTAAACCCTTGCCCCTGTGTATGCAGCTAGCAAGAAGGTCTAGCTAGACACTAGAAATATCTAAACAAACTAATAATTAAAGAAACTTAATTAGAAAAACCTTAGCCCCTTTATAGTAGCCTATATAGTCTTATTACACACTTACTAATTAATCCTACCTAACAGCATAAAGATACACCCTGTGTTCTATGTATTGTTGCTGCGCTAAGTAGCCTCTAAATCTAACTATCTACCTAGACAGCTAAACCTGCCACCTAAACCTGTTATTATAAACAATAAACTAGAATATGTTGTAGAAGACATTAAATAGATCTAGTTTAATAAGAAGAAATGTATCTATAAATACCTTATAAAATAGACTAGATATAATAAACTGTTATAGGAACCTGCAGAAGCCCTATAAGAAAACTCTACAGTAACCTAATTCTACGCCTAATACCTATCTAAACTAAACCTGTACCCTAACAAAGACAACCTAATGCTAGAACTACTAATATAAAGAATTCCCTTCCTAATAAAGAGGGGGGTACTGTCACAGTATCCTCCCTAGATTCTAGACATAACTGTATTAGACGTGTACTAGAGTATTATTAGTGCACGTCTAACATAAATACAACATAACATAGATATAAACTTAAGTATAAACTACCTTAACACTAACTAAACCTAGAATAAGCTTAATTTATACCTAAAGCGCTTAGACTTCTAAGCTAAGTATTTAATTACTAATTTCCTCCTAAACTTTCCTGTTCCTCACACAACGTCTTATACCTACTATAATACCTTACGTAGTAATTAAACTAGACCTCTGTGAAGCTCTATAACCTTACTTGTGCACGATCGTGACAATTACTTATCTTTTAAAAAGAGTAATAATAGAGCACTTACACCTTATAAAGTACTTTATTTAGTTACTTATTTCTTAGAATAGTAGATTAATCCTTTACATTATATAGCAAGCTCTGCTACTGTATAAAGTAAGAAAAAAATAGTGTAAGACACACACTAAAGCTACTAAAGCTGTATAACTTAGTAGCTAAATAATAGTAGATTAATCCTTTACATTATACAGCAAGCTCTGCTACTGTACAAAGTAAGAAGAAGATAGTGTAAAGCGCACACTAAAGCTATTAAAGCTGCATAACTTAGTAGCTAGACAACAGCAGTACCTGTGTAATTTACTAGAAAAGTAATTAACTATACTATTATAATAAAATCTTACTAGTAACTAATAACTCTATATAATAATAAAAAGAATAAGAAATAATTTTTATTATATAAATAACTTATAAAAAATATAAAAATATTAAAGGTAACACTACAAAACAAGACTAGCCTAAAGTACTAGAATAATAAAATTAACACATTAAAAGCTCTAATAAGCTTATAAACTTAATTATATATAAGTTACATAATTACTAATCTACACATAATAACTTAAAAAGGCGCTACTTTTTTAAGTTTATACATAAAAGATTTTAAAAAATAAATACTATAAAACTTTTTAGCACTTAGCTGCACATTTAAAAAGAAGCTTATATAAGTGCTAAAGAATAAAGAAATTACACTATAGCTAGGCACTAAAAGTACCTAAGCCTAGAAGCTGTATAATATAGCATAAAAGAAAGTAATTATACTAAAAAGGCTTTATATATAACTTTTATTACTATATAAGGCTCTGCACAGAAGCAGACTAAACATAATGCTGCTATTAACACTAAACATACTAGCATTACTTACTTCTACACTTTAGCTAGCACTACACTAATTACTGTACAAATAATACATGCTACCCTACCTAACGCCTGCTCCACACTCTTAATCGTACACACTACCGCCTGCAGTAGTGTATGCACCTGCATAATCTATACTACATTACAACCTGTACAAACTTCTACCTTAAAGGGAAACTGCTAAAGAAAAACTTTTAGTAAATAAAATTATATAATTTTAAAAGGCATAAAAAAATAATAACTGCACAGGTTAACTATATAACATTCTTATAAATAAAATAATAATCTTTATTAATTTATATTAATAGCTAGATATCTAGAAAACTTAGTATATAAACATCTTTCTAGATATCCTAAAAGGTTAAGTAAATATGTACTATATGCACAACATAGGCTTTAGATATAACTAGAAGTATTTATATAACACCTTAAGCAGTTACTTTAACACTAATATAAACTATAGCTAGTACTAGACAGACTAGACAATAACAACCTTTGTATAATACTAATAAAAGAACTTTAATAAAAGTTTACATAAAGTCTTTAAAGTAATAATTAATAAGCTTATGCTTATATAAAAGGCACTAGAAATAGAATTTTAAAAAGATGTTTTACTGCACACTGCTGTTATACAAGCTTATTAAGGATAACTAAAACTAGAACATGCTATGTTTACTATTAAGCCTTTATATAAAGCCTTATTTAGTAACTTATAAGCATTACTCTAAGTTACTATAGACTAAAGGGTAAACTAATACTTTTAAGAACTGCCTAATGCATACTACACAGACTGCTAATATAACTCTGCATAATAAAAAAGAAGCTTCTCTCTGCATAGAAGAGAACAACATAGAAGATCTTTATCTAGGTTTAGGCTATAATCTAGAGACAACTGCACATAGATAAAGAAGTGCTTTATTTACTATAAAAAAAATGTTAGTTATTAAACTACTCTTATAATAACTATACATAAGTAAAGAACTAGTATGTTGCCTTATATAAAAATTTTTATAATAAGACTTTATTATATAAAGCTATTACCTTATACATCTAAAACTTTTAAAGTTACTTTAAGGAAAAAAATAATTTGCATAACATAAAGAAAATAAAATAAGAGAGTAAGAATGCTAAAAAAGCTGTTAACTACTTTACCTCTACTGCCTATCTACACTATGCAACAGGAAAGAACATCTATAGCATTAAACCTAAAGAATATGCTAAGTAGTTTATCCTTAATAACTAATACTATATAGTATACTAAAGTAAACTATAAGACATAGGTGTAGTAAAGATCTCTACTATTAGTAAGTTCTAACTTAAGGCGTATATATAAGAGAACTTATATATAAAAATTAATTAAACACTTAGCTAAATAAATATTAGCTTTAAAAGCTAGACACTAAAGAAATTAATTAGTACTATATAAATCTAAAACTTAATTAGTCTAGTTATATACTACATCTTAGAGACTTTAACACTATTTCTACTATTACTAGTAGATGCTAACTAACTTAGAGTATACTTTAATAATGTTTTAAATATTATTATACATAAAAATAAAACTACTATACTTATTATATAAAAATAAAGACACTTTTTTTTTAATATTAGTAAAAAGAAATTTATGTCTTTTTTTACTAAATTAAAACTTTACTGCTTTTACTACTAATTTAAACACTCTTACATAGAGAGACTCTAGAAGATGCTAACTAGCGCTAGCTACAACATTAATGCTATAGTGCTAGAAGAGATTAAGAAGTTTTACTACCTCTACTAATTATATAACTAGGCTTTATAAAAATTTAAGTTTATAATTAAAAATAACACTTACTTTAACTATAAAGTTATTATTAATGTTATATAAATTAATAATAAAAATGTTTTACATGTTATTAATATAAACATATTATTTTAGGCTACTATATTTCTAAAATCTATGTCTACACAAGATACCTAGAATGCACTATGTAAATGCTAGATTAACACTTATTAAAGACCCCTAGACTATATTATGTATAACCTTAGTATAAACTTTGCTTTAAAGAATTTTTAAGCTTATGTAAAGATTATAAAAGCTATATGTAGGCAGATGCCTATAATAGCATATTAGGCAGTTAGAAAAGTTAAGCGCGCACACACACCTCTTTAATAAGCGTTTAACATCTTAAAGACTAAGCTAAGTAACTGTATAGATAATAAGGCTATTCTATAGATAGTAGTTAAGGCTCTAAACAACACAGCTAGCCTGCACAGTCTAGTACCTACACTACTAGTCTTTAAAGCATACCTAAGAATTAACCTAAACTTTTTACTATTGCTAGATATTATTATATAAGTAAGCGCTATATAAAAAGTAATAAAAATACTTTAAAAGAACTATGTAAAAGTAAACATTAATTATGTAATTAACACTTATAATAGCTTTATAACTTATAAAGTTTTTAACTTTCCCCTTAGCTTAGAGATTATAGTATAGAGAGAAAAAGAAGGCTAGACTAGCTTATATAAAATTAAGAGTATTAAAAGAAAAAACATTATTATTAAAAAAAATAGCCTACTAAACTCTAATATACACAGGTTAAACTATACTATAAAGAAAAGAAGAAAGATAACCTACCTATAACAGATAACCTAGATAAACTAATCTTTTTATAAAGAAATCTTTTAAAGAAAAGAAAGAAAAAACAGCTTAATAAAAATATTATAAAGGTAGAACTAAAGCCTACTATAGACTAAGCCCCTTAGGATAGCAATGCAGCACTAGTGCAAAAGAAAGATATAAATACTAGAAAAAGTAAAAGGTAAAGAAAACCTGCATAAAGTCTAGACTAGGTATTTCTAACCTAGAAAAAAAAGAATAATTAGGCCTTATCTATTAAGCTTTATATAAATAGTGTAATTACTATACTTAAAAAACTATTTAAAAAATTAAACTGTATAAAGATAAACACTCTAATTACTAATAGCACTTTTAAGGTTATAGTGTATAACTTAATAAGGCATAAAAGTTAAATTTCTAACCTCTGCCTTGTATAAAAAGTAAAAGGTAAAATAACTTAACTATATAAAAAATCCTACCTAGTGTTTACTAGGTACTTAGATAAAAAAAAAAGAGAAATTTTTACCTAGTTACTAACTATCTAGAAGATAAGCTAGAGACTACTTCTAGCTATAAAAGTAAGCCTAAGAGCTATATACAGAATGCATTTTAAACTGTGTAATATTATATAAGCATACATCTAATTAATAAATAAGCTTATACGCACACTGTACATAAAGCTACTAAAGAAGATGCACTAGAGCTTTCTACTAAATATAATACTCTAGGTTGTACAACTCTTATATAAAGCTACTAAATTAGGACTATATTAGTTTAAAACATACTATAACTACTATAAAAAAAAGCTGTGTATGCACATCTTTTTATATAACTCTTACTTTTTAATAACTAATAAAAGAGAGCACACTTTTAGTATTACTAGCTTATAAATGTAACGGCGCAGGCAAGACAATGGGTCCGAATGCGGTATGAATCCACTCAGAGGCATATGGGAGTGCGTGGGGACTCAGAGACCTGGGAATACCAATGACACCTATAGGCCTTGTACGTAGGATATCAGAAAACTA
>NW_022985212.1:49379-50368 GCF_010093535.1 Lindgomyces ingoldianus
ATCGTTACACTACCCCCCCCTCTGTAGACTGATAGTCCCTATCAGTAGTCATAGTTTAAAGTATCGCTGTCATGTCCTCTGCATCCTTGAACCGAAACTGGTCCGATTCGGCTAGGTGTCCTTGCCAAGTATTCCTTCGCACTGCCAGCGGTGTCCTCCAAACCAAACGCCATGCGTGCGTGCCTGCTCCGATAGTGATCCGTATAGATGCGCAGCCTGTTAATAATTAAGGCTTGCCACTTGTTCCTTGCCATCTGTGCGGTTATCGATCTTCAGCGTGCGTTTAGTAAGGTGACATTCAGGTATTGTTAGGGGTGCCTTAAAGGTCCCCTGCCATTAACGTAGCAGGGATGATTCAAGGCATTATCGGGGGTGATTTGGTGGTCGATCGAGGTCCATTAGGACGTTGTTGCTATGCATCGACTCCAAATTGGGTGGGGTATAGCTTCAGGTCCCGCGGACGCAGGTTCAGCTGTTGACGGGGTGGTGGTATGGCTCGGCTAGAGCGTGTTTGACTCTAGGGTCAGGGGGTGGTTAGTCAGACATTAGCGGTTGCCTCTAATTCTAATAGGTTATTAGTAGTCTCTAAGTTTCTACCTTAGCGCATTCTTCGCAACTTTTCTAAAGGCAATCCTAATTGCATAGGGATAGGAAGTTCTAAACCTAAAGGCTTTAGTTAACTAGAGGTTAATAGGATCTAGTCTATAGACTAAGTAATTTAATGTAACAGTGTAGAGGATCACAACCTAAACTAAATCAGACGCGTCTTAGGCTTAGACGTAGTTAAACAGACAATTAATGCAATATTATTAATAAGGCTGTTACTAGCAAAAGCAAGTTTTCTAATATAATGTAACAGCGCAGGCAAGACAATGGGTCCGAATGCGGTATGAATCTACTCAGAGGCATATGGGAGTGCGTGGGGACTCAGAGACCTGGGAATACCAATGACACCTATAGGCCTTGTACGTAGGATATCAGAAAACTAC
>NW_022985212.1:50378-68826 GCF_010093535.1 Lindgomyces ingoldianus
GGGTAACAGCAGGGGTCGGGGCCAGGTCGAGGTCGGGGCCGATACGGGGGCCTTCCGGGCCATCCGAGATGGAACGATTCATGAGGATCGTTACAATAAATAGATAACACTTTAAGCATTATAATAAAAGATTTTATGCAAAAAGAAAAAAAAAACTATAAAAAGTAAAGTTTTATGTAAAAAGTAAAACTATTTTAGTAACAAAGCAGCCTATTAAGTTTAATAGTAGAAAGATTAAACTTACACATAATATAGTAGTCTTTACTTAAAAAAAATAAGTAAGCTACCTTTATATAATTAACCTAGAAGATAAAGATGCTGTATAATAATATATTAAGTAATATATAAAAAAGATATATATTACATCTATATGTTAACTAAAGGCAGCATTTAACTTATTTATTACTACATAAACTATAAACTTTTTACATAATAATATTAACACACTTAACACATAAATTTAATAGTAGATAGATAATAGTAAGTATAGTTTTACTTTTCTACTATTACAGCTTAATTATATAAAGCTGTTTATTTTTATAAATAAATTATTTACTAATAATAAGAACCTTAGCTTATAGCTAGAATTTTTAATTATATTAAGTAATAAAAACTATATAAAGTAAAGCAACTAATTTAAAATACTAGGCAATATTATACACTAGAATTCTACTAAGTATAAAAGAGTAACTAAAAGTGTTCTTACTAGTAAACTATATAAAATAGTTAGAGGGTTTAATAATATAATTACTTTTAGTATAACTCTATAGTAAATTATATAAACACTTAAACTACTACTAATTCTAGTAGTAATTTATATAAATTTAAAGTTTTTATATAATTACCTTATTAAGCTAGGCACTACTAGTAAAAAGTAACTTATAATTAACATTATATTACTTTATAAATTATATAAGAAAAGAGAAATTACTAAAATAAAGTAAATTAATAGTAAAAATAACTTAGTAAATGCATGTATAAAGAAAACACTAAATTAGGCTCTTTAATTATTAGTCCTAACTAACTACCTCTCTCTCTAGATAGAAGCATCTGTAGACTAGCTAAATTTTATACATAAAGATGCTTTAAACTAACTAGACTAATAACACCTTTATATAAGGCCTATTTTTTTATTTTTTTTTATTATACACACTTATTTTTCTTATTATAAGATTAGAAAAAAAGAATATGTAAAAAAAATAGTCTATTTATTTAGTATACAGGAAAAGAAAAAGCTACTACTTTTTATATATAGTAGTTATAATGCAGACTACAGCTCTACTATACATATAAAGCGTAGGCATTAGCTTAGAAGTTAGCTAATATATAACACTTAATAAAAAAAAAAGCACTAGTAGTGCTGCTATAATAATAAGTACATAAAGTTACTAAGACTTAACTATAACTTTAGACTAAAACTATATAAAAGTACTTTTTATAATGCACAACCTTTGCTGCTTACAGCTGTAGATTAGTGCTAGTAAGTAAGATAATATTAATATTATAAAATAGTAAAACTACTATATACTACTTCTTAGCCTATTTATAATTAGCATTTTATATAAAGAGGAAGTAAAAGAGCTAAAGAATTTATATATTTATGCTAAGATGCTAAATAAACTACTAATTAGTAGTAAAACTAGTTAAAAAAGTAACACAGATGCGCCTTAAGCTGCTAGACTGCATAAGAATGTTAAAAACGCCCGCACTAACAGCGCTAGAGGTAGAGGAGGAAGGCTAGAGAGACATCTCTCTCTCTCTCTCTGTGTGTGTGTGTGTGTGTGTGTATATATATGTACAGGCAGGAGTATCTGTTACTATTAGCACTATATAAAAAAAAAAAAAAGCTAGAGAATTATATAGTAAGGCTTAAAAAGTAAAGAATAAAGAAAAGAAAGTAAAAAAAAAAAAAGACCTTATTGTATACACCTCTCTATGCACCTGCCTATATAAAGATCCTACACTATTCTAGCATAAAACCCTGTATAAAATAGTTTATATACTACTAAATTACTTATAAGGTAAGCGCATAAAGGCTAGATAATAATAGCCTAAAACATTTTACACTATTTATAAAGCTATTTATATAGTGTAACTAGCCTATTTTAATGTACAGCATTACTAAGGCAAGTTCTAATAAATAAGGTAGAGTAAAGGTAGAATGTAATTAGATAGACCTACACAGACAAAAGAAAAGTAACATGTATAAAAGGTAACTCTTTAGATAAAAAAAAAGTTGCTAGTATCTATATATAGTAGTAGTGTTATAATCTAGATATAAGTAATTACGCATAAGTAAGACTACATATCTATGTTATATAATGCTTATGTGTAAACCTTTATATGTAAACATTTAAATATCCCTTTTTTTCTCTGTATAGAGAAAAGACAAAAGTAATAGAACTAGAGACATATTGCCCTTACTTTACCTACCTTGTATGCTGTGCACACTGTACACCACTCTTACTCTTGCTACTTAAGTGCTTATACTATAAGCAGCTAGCTGTCAGAGCCTATTCAACACATATAGTATATATTTGCCTAACCTTCTAGAATATCTAGAAAGATGTCTATGTACTAAGTTTTCTAGATATCTAGCTATTAACATAGATTAATAAAGATGTTTATTTTATTTATAAAAATATTATATAGTTAACCTATGTAGTTATTATTCTTTTTTTATACTTTTTAAAATTATATAATTTTATCTACTAGAAATTTATCTTTAGCAGTTTTCTTCTAGGGTAGAAGTTTATACAGGTTGTAATGTAGTATAGATTGTGCAGGTAGTATTAGTAGTGCATACACTACTGCAGGCGGTAGTGTGTACGATTAAGGGTGTGGAGCATCTAACGATTCTACGAATCGTTCCATCTTGGGTCGCTCAGATCCTATCCGAAGGGTCCCTGTATCGGCCCCGACCATGACTTGACCTAGTCCCCTGCAGTTACCCCTATTTCCTTATGTATTTAGTTGCACCTTGCCTCTGTAGCTAGCTTAGTAGTTTTCTAATATCCTTTTATACAAGGCCTATAGGTGTTAATAGCATTCCTAGGTTTAGAGTCCCCACGCACTCCTATATGCCTCTAAGTAGATTCCTACTGCATTTAGACCTATTGTCTTGCCTGCGCTGTTACATTATATTAGAAAACTTACTTTTACTAGTAACAGCTTTATTAATAATATTATATTAATTATTTATTTAACTATGTCTAACTTTAAAAAGTGTTTAATTTAGTTTAAGTTACTATTTTTACACACTATTACTTTAAATTATTTAGTTATTATAGATAAAGTTTTAGAAACCTTTTACTAACTAAAGCTTTTAAGTTTAGAACTTTTTATCCCTTATAATTAAAATTGCTTTTAGAAAAGTTATAAAAAGTGTGCTAAGATAGAAACTTAAAGACTACTAATAACTTATTAGAATTAGAGATAACTACTAATGCCTAACTTTTAACTACTAATAGACCTTAGTATAAAGCTTACAACACACTCTAGCTGTAGCTAAAGTAAAATACCTACTACTAAAGCTAAATAACTACTAACTTTAATAGCTAAACCTTTTTTTATAGAACCTAAAGCTAAAAACTTACTAGATTTAAAGTTAAACTTTAGTAATATAGCCTTTAAAAACTAAGTTACTTAATTAAAGGCATAAATTAAATAGCTAACTAGATTAAAAACTATTAGTTCTAATTATTTTCTACTAACTACTAAATTACTTCTAATAATGCCTTAAATTACTTATGCTACACTAATAGTAAGAGACCTTTTAGGCACTTTTAAGCTTTTTTAAAGCTACTTTACTAAACACACGCTTAAGATTAAAAACCTTATAAATAGTAAAAAACTTATGTTTAAATAATAATAAGCCTTTATTATAAATAGACGTAACATTAATTTAGATTACTATTAGAGTAAGCACGCACGCATAGCATTAGTATAGAGACACACTGCTAGTATTGCAAAGGAATACCTAAAGCGTAGATACCTAGCTAAATTAGATAACTTTTAGTTTAGAAATGTAAAAAAAATAATTAAGCTTTTATAAACATACTTTATTACTAGTAATAAAAAGACAAAGGTGTAATAAGCGTTTTAAACTTTAAAAATAAGTAAAAAAGAAGTATTTTTTACTTTTAAAGCTTATTTTATTAGCGCTACTGTTAAAAAGTTTATATTAAAGTTAAAATAGTTTTTTTACTTATAAAAAAAGATACTGCCTAGCTTAAAAGTACTAAACTTAGGTTTTAAACACACTTAAAAAGGCTTTTTTAAGATAATAGTAGCCTACTTAATAGCTTATAATATAAAAAGAAGAAACACTTTTACTATTTTAAAGTAAACTATTAACTACACCTAATATTCTAATATTAGACTTATTACAGATTAATCTTAGAAAGTTTCTAGTAATACATCTAAAGCAGTATACTATTCTAGTGCACTCTAACCTGCACCTATGTTAGTACTCTAATCCACCCTAGCTACCTACTAATAACCTAGCTAGACACTTGCCTTTAAAAGACAGACAACTTCTAGCAACTATTATAATTATAGTAAACTAGAATATTTTACTAGTAATTATTCTATCCTTAGAGTATAAGAAATTGAAGTAGAGTAATAGAAATCTAAGAAAAAGTTTATAAATATAAATAATTATAACCTAGATTTTTTTTAAATAAAAAATAAAAAAGCCTCTAAAAACTCTTTATTTTAGGCTTAAATAAGTATAACTTAGTAAATATTAACTTGTTACACTTATTTAAAAAAATATTTTTAAGTTTTTACTATTTTATGCTTAAAAGGTATTAGAGTTTAATTAAATATTTTAGTTAATACTAGCGCATATAGTTTTTTATTTATTAACTTAATAACTACTAAGTCTTAATTTTAATGCCTTTATATCTTAATCTAATATTTACTTTTTAAAGTTATAGTAAAAGGCTTTTAAGACTAAATCTAAGTTCTAGTCTACTAGTATATCTGCCTGCACATATAAATTAATAGTAGAAGCATTTAAAACTGCCTTTTTATAATTATAAACTTAGGCTTACAGGATTATATTATTAGCATTAAATAGTTATGTTGTTTTAAACTCTAACTAAATATAAAAAAAATTTAGATTATATAGCCTAGTAAGTATTCTACTACTTATAAACTTTTACTACCTTTGCTTATGTAATTAAACTAGCCTACATGTAATAAAGAAGTAGAGTTAGATATTAGATAACATAACACACTATAAAAAAAGAACTATATTTAGTAGTTATGCAGCCTAATAATTAACTGCATTAAACGTTTACTAAGGCTACTAAAATTATACTAGTCTCTTATTACTTATAGTTTAAAGACACTTAAATTATTAATCTACTTATTTATTAAGAAGTCTAAAATAAGTCTAAAGAAGATTTATTCCCCTACTATTACTCTTATCTTAGCAAATGCTTTTTATTTTAATATAAAAAAAAAGTTTTTTTTAACTTTTAGTTATAAAATTAAGTGTTTAATTAAAGATAAGTAAGCCTTACTGTTAAATAATAAATGTAAAACTAAAGTATTAGTAAACCTCTAATTACTATCTAAATACTGTTAGTACTAAGATGTATTTAGCTACACTGCAGCTTACTAATTACTAGTACAGTGCCTATATAACTATAAGATTATCTTTATAGAACCTCTCTCTAACAGTTACAGCCTCTTGTATAAACAGAATATTAAGGAACTAAAAGTAATAAAGAAGTATGTTATAAATAATCTAAAATATAGTTTTATTAAGTAAAGTTAAAGCTCTTTTATATTTTTTATTTTTTATGTACAGAAACTAAATAGCAACTTATATATTTATGTTAATTACTATAAACTTAATGCTATTACCTGTAAAAATGTGTATCTAATACTACACATAAACAAACTTTTATTAAGACCTATAAAAGTAGCTATTTTTATAAAGTTTAATATTTACATAGCCTTTAATAAAATTAGAATAAACCTAAGCTCTAAGAAGTGTACTGCCTTTTAGATATAATATAAAACATATAAGTGTAAAGTTTTGCCTTTTAGATTATGTAATAGCCTAGCAACTTACTAGCGCTATATAAATAATGTATTAATTAACTACTTAAACAACTTCTGTATTGCCTATTTAAATAACATTCTTATCTACTCTAAAGATAAGGCAAGTTATATTCTCTATGTTAAAAAGGTTTTAGAAAGGCTATAGTAAGCAGGACTATAAGTAAAGATTAAAAAAAGTAAATTTTATATTACTTAAATAAAGTATCTTAGCTATATACTTTTAAACAAAGGACTAGAGGTTAACTTATAGAAAGTAGAGGTGCTACACAACTAGTAAGCGCCTACTACTATAATAGGTGTAAAATTCTTCTTAGGCTTTACTAGATTTTATTAATAATTTTGTAAAAAACAGGGTATACACTTTGCAATCAAGAGGTGTATTGACCAACAAGGGCGTGACTGTGACATAGGAGTACAATTAGTACCCGCCTAATTCCTAAGGCGATCCTCTGCTATCTAAAGAGGGCTTCTACAACTGGCTATATACTTCTCTAGAGAGCCAGGCACGGCAGCGCGGGTAGCGACAGATCTAGTATGCTGTAGGTCCAGTTCAAAGTATTACCTGTCTAGGATGCCTGGCTTTTTAGGCAAGGTAGGCATTGTCTAGGAAGTGCAGGGTTAACAGCACAGTTTAGGAGTTGTCTAGGACTGCCTAGTGCAGTCTAGGCTAGTCTACAACAGCCTAGGAAACACCTAGATAGCTAGTTATTATAAAGCCCTATCTCTTTCTAAAGCACAACTTTACGCCTAAATCTAAGCCCTTCCTTAAGGTTTAAAAGTTATGTAATTTTATGTTACTCTAAATTTAATCTAAAGAGTTAAATACTTTTTACTAAGCTAAATCCTCTATTACACCTACACTCTACTCCGCGCTTCTAGTACGTATTTTAGAGAGATTTTCCGCAGGAGCCCCTAGGCCTTCCTAGGGGTTCCTAGGGTGTTCTAGGGCCCCCCTAGGCCAGAAGACCCCATATGAAGCTCTGTCTGTCCTAGAGAGTCCCTATTCTAACTACCTTTAAATTCTTCCTCAGCTAGCCACCCTAGCTAGCCATCCCCTGTCCTATTTTTAAGGCCTCTAGTTTTATCTATCCTAATCTAGGCCCCTCTAGGCCCCCTAAGCCCTGTCTTGCATATTTTACTACTAACAATGTCTTTCCTAGCTAGTAAGCAGTTAGACAGGATTACCTTAGCTATAAATAAGGCCTTAGCTACTATTAATCTCTGCTTAACTTGCCTTAATAAAATTATAGGCAGGATTATAGCGCATAAGCTAGGTGTAATTCTACTATGCTGTTTCCTTGTTAAGGAGGATTACAATGTCTAGACTTGTAATACTTACATCTATTAAGGCTTATTAATGCCTAAGCGCACTAATAACCTCTTAAAGTGCAATAGCTGCTATAAGAGTGGCAGAGACTGCTATTAAGTAGGTTATCCTAGGGCTGTTTATAGCTGTCTAGGGGTCCCTAGGGTGCTTCTTAGTTCTTTTTACTAATTCTTAGGTTATAGTGCCTAGAGGACTATTACCTAGTAATTATAACTATTATAAGCACTATCCTTAGTAGTTTTTTCTAGCTTAAGACCTAAATTAACCTTAGTAATACTTAGAAGTACCTGCTAAATGTTATTAAAAGTCTCTATAAAAAAGTTAATAAAGTTATTATTTATTTAAATAAGTTTGTAATCTCTAGCTACTTTTTAAACTTTTTTAGGTTTCTCTAAAGGTCTTTAGGGCTTTTTAGGGGTTTCTAGACTAATTTTTGCTAGGCTTGTCTATAGTAAGATAGCTAGTAACGCTCTAACCTCTCTTTATATTAGTAAGAAGGTGTTTAAAGACTTAAGTATTATTAGTTTTAGTAAGGTAAAGAAAAGGGCATTAGTAAAGCATAAAAAAGAAATAAGTAATAATAATAGCTTAAGACCCCTTTCTTTAGTCTCTAAGCGCGTCTGCACTATATGTTCTCTAACCTGTACCTATCTAGGCTCTTCTAGAGCAGTCTAACTCTGTCTAAAGTACTTAGCTTTCTACTACTAATTTTAGTGTTTTTTAGGCTTAGGTTCTTTTTCTTACTAAGGAATTTTATAAGAGTAAGTAAAGCATGTAGAAAACTAACTTTACTTATAATTTTAACACTTTTAACTTTAAGTAAAACATTTTCTAAAAATAAGGCAAGTTATTTACTTCTATCTTTAGTTTTTTTAGCATTTTTTTTTTTTATATTAGTCTAGCAGATCTAGGGGTCTCTAGGCCTATCTAGGCTTTTTAAAATAAGTTTTGCCTTTTTTAGGTTTCTACCTGCTATTCTTTTCTTTTTTAGGACAGTTTAGTTTATTTTTGCATAGCAGTAGCTTCTTTAAGAATAGTTATAGCACTTTATACTCTTTTTATATTCTTTTTAGTAGCTTACTTTTCTTTTAAGTTTCTTTAGTAAAGTCTAAGCTTTATAGTGTATTTATTTTTTTTCTTAGAGGTATCTAGGCTAGTCTAGAGGTAATCTAGACTAATTTAGTAGTATTTAAAAATAAAGATAGTAAAAAATAGGCTAAGTTTCTAAAGTTTATAGTGCTTAAAAGTTTTTTTTTTAAATGTTTTAAGCTTTTATAGAGTTATCTAGTCTAAGTTTATTTCTTTTAGTCTAGTTCTTTTTAGCCTAATTTAGCCTTCCTTTTTTTTTTTTTATTCTTCTTTGTACTAGTAGTCTTACTTATCTTTAAAATTTATTTATAGCCCCTTTAAATATGTCTTTTACTAGAAGTAGTTAGTTATCTTCTTTCCTAAACCCTTTCTAGTATACTCTGTATAGCTATATTCCCTTATGCAGCTTTTAGTCTATAATGTAGTCTACGTCCTATATATCTGTTTCTGCTTAGGGTATTACTGCCTTAGCTAGGGGTTGTTTGTAAGGTAATAAGTAACTTAAAGGTGCTAGCTTAAAAAGGCTAATGTAAAATACTAGGTAGATCTAAAAGCTAGCTAGCAAGTCTAGGCAGTAAAATTAAGTCCTATGTATAGTAAAAACTTTTTAAGGGCTTATATATTTATTATCTAGCTTCTTTTTTAGCTAGAAGGTAGTAATATTCTTAGTGCTAAAGTATACCTAGTCTCTTACTAAGTATATTTTATGTTTATATGTTTTATTATGCTATTACTTCTAGTACTTTTACACTATTTTAAGGTGTTTAGCTAGCTTTTACCTAGTCTAGGCTAGTTTATTACTATTTTAGAGTGCTTATAAAGAAATACTAGCTTTCTTTGCTTATTTTAGCACGTTTATAGACAGTAAATCCTTCCTATAGACAGCCTAGAATAGCAATATCCCTATAAAGCTATAAATAGTGTTGTTATAAGCATATTCTATGTTAGAAAAAATCTTTGCCTAGTTATCTTACTTATAGTTATAGTATATTTAGAGATACTACTTTAATGTTTAGTTTTAGCGCTTAGTCTAGCTATTAGTTTATAAGTAAAAAGTAGTAAAGAAAAGTCTTTTTATTCCTAAGTAAGCTATAAACATCTTTTAATAAGTAGACATAAATAAGGCTCTTTAGTCTATTATAATAAAAAAGGGGGGGCTATAAAGTTTTAAAATTTTCTGCTTAAAGGTCTTAGCTAAGGCTGCTGCCTTTAAGGTGCTCTTACTAGAAATATAGTAAGCTATTTTAAAAAAATAATTAACTATAACTAGAATACTATTATAGCTCCTTTTATTTAACTAGCTAGGTAGTAGCTCTGTAATAAAATCTATAGAGATATCCTCCTAGATCCTAGAGAGGACTAGGAGGGGCTAGAGTTCCCTGTACAGGGCATGTTAAGGGGATTTCGCGCGTTAGTAGGCCTAGCATGTGCTAAGGTAGTCTTTAGCGTATTGCTGTATACCTAGCTAATAAAAGTCTCTTTATACTTAATAAAAAGTTTTGCTAAATTTAAAATAGCCTACTAAAAGATAGTTATAGTAAGCTTAGAAAGCTTAAATTTTTACTTTTTTAAGTATATAAGTCTTTTTTTTATAAGTAAAAAGTTTTTTCTTTTCTTCTAACTACTTGCCTGCCTAGTCTAGTTAGTTCTTTACATCTTTTTTTTAGGCTTTTTTTACGCCTTTAGCGTGCAGATCTTTCTTAAGCCCCTTTATAATTACTCTTGTTAAAGAGCTTTTTAGGCTTTAGGTTTTATCTACTATTTTAGCAGTACTTAAGGCTTTTATCTTAGTTGCTTAAGTAACAGCTGCTATTTCTAGCTGTCCTAGGCCCTCCTAGGGTAATCTTGCCTTGTCTAGCTTTAGTTTACGCTGCAGATTATAAAGTGCCTACTTCTATAATCTTAGGCTGTTTTTATTATTACTTTTTTTACTTTTTTTATAATTAGGCTTTTTTAAGGGCTTGTTAGTAGGGTTAGTCTTACCTAGTTAATAATAAATTTAAAAGTTAAAAGTAGCTACTTACTTTACTTACTAAGCCTACCTTCTAGTTAAGGTCTTAGTAGTTATAAACTCTTAGAGGTTAGCGTAGTCTATTAAGAGTTTTATTATGTAGGTAGCTCTTTCTAAATAGTAGCGCTAGTGTTTAAAGCCTTTTACTATAGCAAGTAGCTTACTATTATAGGTGTTGTAGTTACATTCTACTACTGTTATTTTACACAAGAAAAAGGCTATAAGGTGCTACTAGTTCTTTTCTGCCCTATCTAGCCTAGGCTAGCTTAGAATTCCTAAAATTGCATATTTTAAGGCATTAGTTTTAACCTAGTAGTACAGGTTAGAATTAAAATGTACTAGTAGTAGTTTTTTAGTAAATCTACTTTTTAGTTTATTAAAAGTAGACACTGCTTAGAGACTTAGCGCTAAGAGAATAAACTTTTTTTTATATTACTAATAGCCTTTTTTAGCTAAACCTTAAAGTTATTAAGTAAGCTAGTGTAAAAGAGTAGTAATCTATAAAAATTCTTTTATAAAGTGTTAGTAGTAGTTAGTAAACCCTAAAAAGATCTAGATCTTCTTTATAGTTCTAAAGATTAGCTACTTTTAAATAGCTTTAACTTAGTCTTCTTTTATCTAGACCTCTTTTAAAGTAATAATAAAGCCTAGGTACTCTACTTTATTTATGTAAAATTTGCATTTTAAGAGCTTAGCATATAGCTTATGCTAAAAGAGCCTAGATAGAACTAAGTAAATATACTTTTTATACTTAACTTTATTTTAAAAGTAGATAAGTATATTATCTAAGTAAATAATACAACATATATTAAAAAAGTTTAATAGTGTAAAGTTAATATAACTTTAGAAGACTACTAAGGCGTTTATAAGTCTAAAGAGCATTATAGTGTATTTAAAATAGCTATAGTAGGTCTAAAAGGTAGTCTTCTACTTGTCCCCTTTTTTAATCTAAATGCAGTAGTAGGTGTTATGTAGGTCTAGTTTAAAGTAGATTTTAGCATAGCCTAATTAATCTAAAGATTCTTTAATTAATAAGAAAAAGTGTTAGTTTTTTACTATAATAGTGTTAAGGCTTTAGTAGTTTATATAAAGTTAAAGTGTTTTATCCTTCTTTTTTATAAATAAAATAGGGGCCCCTGCCTTTAACATTAAGCAGTGTATCTATCTCTGTTCTAGGTTTATCTAGATATACTTTTATAAGACTTCTACCTTAGTAGTAAAGAGACTATAAAAGAGGCTGTATAAAAGTTTTTTTTTTTTATTTAAGTTAATTATAAGCTTATGTGGGCTATAGTTAAGCAAAAAGAAGGTGTTATGTTCTAAGAATACTTTTTAAAACTCCTCTAAGTATGCTAACAGCAGCCTAGGCTCCTTTAAAGTTAGTTAAGATATGCAAGTAATTACTATTATAAACACATTATTATTAAAGTTTATTAGTATCTTTATAAATACTTTTAAGCTATTTAGACTAATCTTCTTATAAAGTTAGCAGTGTTTTTAGAAATAGACTATCTTATGCATAAAGTTAGAAGTTAGGTTTTATTCTTCTAGCTAGAGCATGCCTAATATTATACTGTAACTAGAGATTTTTATTATAAAAAAAGTAAATTTACTTACTTAAGACTACTTTTTACTATCTTTAATATAGTAAAAGATGTTAGCCCTTTTTATAACCTTTAATAGCTGTTCTTTTAGGGATATAAAGGAGCCTAGGTCTACTAGGTTAACTACTACACCTGCTTGTTTAGTAAAGTCTTAATTTAAGAAGTTTACCTCTGCTCTAAAGTCTATTATAGCTTAGTAGTAGTAAAAGAAGGTTAAACTCTTAACAGCTTTTAAAAAAGATATAAGTGTTACTTTTATAGCACTAGGCCTAGCTTTCTAGGTACTTACTGCTACTACTTTCTGCCCCTTTAAGTATTTTACCTAGCCTATAAGACGTAGGGGGGGGTGTCCTAGGGCGTAGCTTTTCTTGCTAGGTTGTCCTTTTTAAAAAAGTAGTTTCTCTACATGTAGCTTTACTTATAATAGTTATAGCAGCCTTTTTTTTTTAGTTTTTAGCTTTTTATGCCCTTTTAGCTTTTAACTTTTAGAGCCTAGTAGCTATAAAGTTATAAGGCTTTATATTATTTTTTTAGTGTTAGTTACTTTAAAGTTTTTTATAACTTGCCTAGCTTTTTAAGAGGTGTTCTACTTCTTTTAAGGGCCTCTTACTACCTCTACAGTTCTCTCCTGCCTAGAGGACCTGCTAGTGCTAGTTAGCCTTTATCTTTAATTTAAGAAAACTACTTTACACTCTTAGTTAAAAGTCTAGCCTATACTACACTTTTCTATTTAAAGTAGAAAAAAAGTTATGTATTAAGTTCTAATTTAAGTTATTTAGAGCTTTAATAAGGTTAATATCCTCTTACTAGGTATTAAAATAGTTAAAAAGTTTAGTAAAAGTTTAACTTTTTTAATTTATATTTTTAATTTTTTACTTAGCTAAATTTTTTTTTTTTTAGGTATGTGTAAGAAAGCTTAATAGCGTTTCTTTTATAAAGCCTTAGTGTAATTAGGTTAGGTAGTTAACTGTAGGGATTACACATACTACCCTATTCTAATAGTTGCAGGGGTCCTCCCCTAGGTAGCGCTAGCAGAACTCTACCTATAATGCTGCATTTAAGAAGACTAAGGGGTTTTAGATGTATTTCTTACAGCTTTTAATATATGCTTATAGTTACTTATAAAACTTTTTTTTAAACTTTAAAGGTTAGTTAGGCTTAGGCAACTATAGCCTAAAAAGAGTGCCCACAGGAGCAGCTGTCCTAGGTGGGAATAATAAGGGTTAGCTAGTAGCTGTCTATAGGGGGGCTGCTAGCCCTAGCCCTACAGGGGTTAGGTTATTATAAAGGGAGTTATAAGGCCTTTAAAAGAATTATAATGTTTCTTTTAATTAGTCTTTTTAAAGTTATTTTAGTTTTCTTTTTTTTTTTTTACTTCTTTTTTTAGTTTTTTTTATTAGATCTTAGTATTTAGTTAAGTAATATTACTTATTATAATCTCTTTTAAGAGTGTCTTAGCCTAGGTAAAGAGGTCTAAGAGTAGCAGTCTTTAGAGGGGTTGCGCAGATGTCCCTTCTTTGTTAGGTAGTCTGTCTGTAGAGGGAGTCTGTAAGTCTTGTACAACGCTAGCTTAGGTAGCAACAGTTATGCTAGGTATTATTAAGTAGGTAAAGGATTATATTATAAAAAATAGAGTATACACTTTATAATTAAAAGGTGTATTAACTAATAAAAGTGTAACTGTAACATAGAAGTATAATTAGTACTTGCTTAATTTCTAAAGTGATTTTTTGCTATCTAAAGAGGGCTTCTACAACTAGCTATATACTTCTCTAGAGAGCCAGGCACAGCAGCGCGGGTAGGGACAGATCTAGTATGCTGTAGGTCCAGTTTAAAGTCTTACCTGTCTAGGATGCCCGGCTTTTTAGGCGAGGTAGGCATTATTTAGGAAGTGTAGGGTTAACAGCACAGTTTAGGAGTTGTCCAGGACTGCCTAGTGCAGTCTAGGCCAGTCTACGACAGCCTAGGAAACACCTGGATAGCCGGTCGTTACAAATTTATTCTAAAATTCTTTATATAGTAAAACTAATTATTACACTTTAAAGTTTTACTACTTTTTTTATATAGACTTTAGAGTGTAATCTAGCTTTTAAAAAGCTAAAGTTTAAGCTACTAAAAATACCTACACTTTACTATGTTAACTTTATGTTATAAACTAAAATTAAAACTAACACTTTTAATAAAGTAGTAGTAGAAGTCCTATCTTAGAAACATGCTAATAGAAATTAGTGCTCTATTTTATTCTATAGTAAGGTCTTATCTAGTTTAGAGCTAAACTAGGAAATATATAACAAAAAGCTAAGCTTATATTAGTAATAATAAGCACTCTAGTATATACTAATTATTAGTTATTAAAGTATTTTATAATAATAAAAGTGCTAAATGCTTATTAGGTCTATTAAGCTAAAAAGTTAGCTTAGTATTACTTCTAAATTAAGTACACTCTTTGTAAGAATAACACTAGAGCAGACATTTTTAGCTATTATAAATAAGATGTAGAAAATTTAAAAGCAGCTTAAACTAATAACTAGTTAAAAGTCCTACTTAGACTACACTAACTTTACCCTTAAATTAATAAGGAATTAGCCTAGTACTATATTACTTAAACAATAACTTAAGCAACTTTACTAAATATTATAAAAAAACTAGACTAAGTTATGTTTTTAAATTTTTTAAAATTAATTAATATATTACTTTAAAAGAATTAAGCCTTTTTTACGCAGAAGTAAAAACTCTTACTTTACTATTATTAAATAAGAAATAGACTACTTTTTTATGCTAACTATTTATGTGTTCTAGTAGACTTACTGCTGTGTACTTAACTTATCTAAGAAGTCTATAATTAAGTATCTTTAGCACACTCTAGTGCTACTAAGACTTATTAGTTACTGTTCTAAAAGTACTACTAAAAGGGCATAGAGGCTACTTATAAATAATATATATAAAATTACCTTCCCTATTATAAAGCTTATTTAAAATAGACCTAAACTCTAGAGTTTATTTACTTCTTTTTAATTCTTAATTAACTAATGCAGCATTTATGTATTAATTTTAAGAATTTTTTAAAAATAAGTTTAGTTATAACTAGATTATAGTTATAATTAATTATATATTTAAATAAGCTATTTCTATTCCTTACTACAAAATAATTAACACCTAAGGAATAGCTACTTTATTTATATAATAAGTGTACTATTTTAGCTACACACCTAAAACTATTATCTTTAACTAGAGACCTTAGTTTATATCTAGTTTCTAGTCTAAATTTTGTTAAATTTTAGGCATAAAAGTTAAGCTTTTTACTGCCTATTATAAAAAAACAGATAGCTAAATAAAGATTATAAATAAGTATATTAATTAAAAACTAAGGCCTTTTATATTTTTTTACTAAAATAACTAGAGTTCCTTACTGCCTTTAATTAATTAGGCTTAAATAACCTTACTTTATGTAATAATTAAAATGTCTTTATATTAAGTCTTATATAGCTTTAAACTATGTTAAAGCTAGAACTAGAAACATTCTACAGAACCTATTACAGCTATAGATAAGCTACATTATAAGGATGCTCTAGTATTAGCAACCTACATGCACGCAGCCTAGGCGTTAGCTAAGTCTTATATAGAGAAGGCCTAGAATTAGATGCAAACTGTAGTTAACTGCTACTACTAACTAGTTAACTAGAAGGTTAGCAACATAGTCTACCTAGACACTAAGAACCTAGCTGTCTAAAAACCTAGCTAAAAACTATCTAAATAATAAAAAGGCCTCTTTAAAGTACTTAAATAAGTTAGAAACTTATACTGCTTAAAGCTACTTTTAAAGTTAAAAATACATAACATTTTTACACTAAACATGCTTTATAAAGACCCTTAAAATCTACTTTTAAAACAAGAACCTCTAAAACCCCCTAGAATTACTATTAATAGAGTAGAGAAGTAAAAAGTAGAAGAAATACTTACTAGTAAGCTTTACTAAAAAATGCTTAAGTACTAGGTAAAATAAGTAAAACATAACCCTAATCTAGTCTAGTATAAGGCTTTAAATTTTATAAAGTCTTTTTATAAACTAAAGGCTTTTTATAATAAGTATTTAAATTAGCTAGGACCTTTAAAAGCCTTATGTAAGTAAATTAAGGCTTTTAAAGCTAGTATAAAAGGCATAGATTACTTAGTAAATAATAAAGTATAAAAGTAAAAAGTAAATTTATAGTTATACATAATAGTATTATAACTTTATAGACATTACACTAGGGATGTCTAACAGCAAGCTGTTAGACACCTCTAGACTCTTTTTTTTCTTTTTTTTTACTTTTCTTTGTTTTTTTTCTTCTCTTCTCTCTTCTTTCTAGACTCTTTTTAAACCCCCTTTACTTTATTCTTAACTACCTAAGACTGCTGTAATGTCTGCTTAAAGGTTAACTACTAGAGCTTTTAAGGCTAAAACTTAATAAAGCAGCTTAGTGTTTTAGTAGAATAAGGCTACCTAAACACTAGCTGTAGGAAAACTAGCTTTTTAACTCTTTATAACCTGCGCTACTTACGCTAGGTTCTAAGTAAACTTTAAAATAGCTTTAAAGGCCCCCTTTATATTTTTTTTACTTCCTATGTTTTAGGCTGCTGCTTATAGCTTAAGATAGCTTTAAAAAACTAGAAATTTTTTTTTATAATATAAAAAACCTTACGTGTGTGTTAGTAAACTATACCCTAGTAGTATTAAACTATATTTATATAAATTTGCATTTTTTATTGTGTAAGGCGTAATATTTACTTTTTTGTAATTTAAAAGACTAATAAGAAACTTAACTTAAAGGCTATAAGTAAGAGCATAGGCAGCCTAAAAGTAGGTAACTTAAAACGCCTCTAAAGAGGCTTTAGAAGAGGGGCAGAGCAGCATAGTAAATTTCTTTAATACTATAATTAGTTAGTAGACTAAGCTATAGGATGTTAGGTGCATAATAATACTTATAAAGTAAAGATTTAGATAATAGCTAAAAAAGAAACTAATAATATTAACTAGACTATATAAGTAAAGTAAGTAAACACTTATTGCTATAAATAATAAATTTACTATATTAATAATAACTATACTACTAGTTACTACTAAATAAAAACATTATAACAAAGGCATTATATTAGTATTAGGTTTTTAGTCTATTTCTTAGTAACAGAAAATTTTAGTTAAGATAGTTATACTTATTATATTCTATCTAAATTAGTTTTAAATTAGTTCTAAATATTTTCTACACACTATAGATAAAGACTATTAGCTTATAAAAAGGGGGGTAGTGTAATAATTTTATAAATTGTTCTATCTTAGGTTGCTTAGATCTTATCTAAAGGGTCCCTGTATTAGCTCTAACTATGACTTAACCTAGTCCCTTATAGTTACCTCTATTCCCTTATGTATTTAGTTGCACCTTGCCCTTGTAGCTAGCTTAGTAGTTTTCTAATATCTTTTTGTACAAGGCCTATAGGTGTTAATGGCATTCCTAGGTTCAGAGTCCCCACGCACTCCTATATGCCTCTGAGTGGATTCCCACCGCATTCGGACCCATTGTCTTGCCTGCGCCGTTACAGAGCAGGCGTTAGGTAGGGTGGCATGTATTGTTTATATAGTAATTAGTGTAGTGCTAGCTAAAGTGTAGAAGTAGGTAATGCTAGTACATTTAGTGTTAATAGTAGCATTATGTTTAGTCTATTTCTGTGTAGAGCCTTATATAGTAATAGAGGTTGCGTATAAAGCCTTTCTAGTGTAATTGCCTTTTCTTGTGCTATATTATACAGCTTCTAGGCTTAGGTACCTTTAGTGCCTAGCTATAGTGTGATTCCCTTGTCCTCTAGCACTTATATAAGCTCCCTTTTAAACGCGCAGCTAAGTGCTAAGAAGTCTTATAGTGTCTATTTTTTAAAATCCTCTATGTATAAACTTAGAAGAGTAGCGCCCTTTTAAGTTATTATGTGTAGATTAGTAATTATGTAACTTATGTATAATTAAGTCTATAAGCTTATTAAAGCCTTTAATATGTTAATCTTATTATTCTAGTACTCTAGGCTAGTCTTGTTCTATAGTGTTGCCTCTAATATTCTTGTGTTCTTTATAAGTTATTTATATAATAGAAAATATTCCTTATTCTTCCTATTATTACGCAGAGTTGTTAGTTGCTAGTAGGATTCTATTATAATAGTATAGTTAATCACTTTTCTAGTAGATGTCACAGTCGGCATGCTCAAGCTACAAGCAAGGGGTGGTGTAACTCAACTAGATTAAACTAAGGAGCAGAGGAGCTGCTCTGCGAGTTTAAATATACATGTGTGCCCCCTGCCAAGGCGCTACTCGTA
>NW_022985212.1:68836-77628 GCF_010093535.1 Lindgomyces ingoldianus
CTAGCGTGCTACTCGTTGCGCAAGCGAGGGAGCTGATGCCGCAGAGCATGTGAGGCGGTACACGCCGTCACATTACCCCCCTCCAAAGCTTAATTGATAAAACGCCAAAGGTGCACCATCGGAGGCTCGGCATTGCACCAGCCCGACGAACTCCGATGCCCCCTGCTTAAGTCGTGACTGGTGCATCTCGGCCCAAGAACAACTAGAGTTAGTGTACAAAAGCTCTCTATCTAGTTTTAAATTAAATATTACACAACCTTTTGTAATTGTTAAGTCTAGGACTAGTCCTGCACCTGTCTTGCTTCTGCTAAACACTAATGCAACACTGTTAAAGCACTATTAAGAGTAACATTTACCTATCTACTGCTAGTCCTTACTTAATAATGCCTAACTTTCTCCTTATAAGAGATCTTAAAGTTGCTAACGTAGGTCTACCTCTTACGCTAAGAGAGTAATAATTCTTTCTTGCTAAGCAATGTCTGTATCTGTTAACAGAGAAGAACTTATTGCGTTAGAATAGCTATTATAAGTATATAAGGCAAAGCGTATACCTTAGTGCTGCTAGTGCAACTTTTAAAAATGCAGTAGAGCTATTGTAAGAGTAAATTAGTTATAAACGTTAATTAAATAAGAGCTAGACAGTATACTATTTCTTTAAGGGGCTCTTTGTAACTTTAGAAGGAGAAGTAGATAATATAGAGGGGTTTAACTGCTTCTTTTAACCCTAGAGGGTTAATGTAGTAGGGTTACAACAAAGATACCTAGTAGTATTTACAGCAAAGATAATATTGTTATCTTAAGTAAAATTAATTATATCTACCTTATTAAGTATTTAATGTTGTAAAGTATTTAATATAAATTAGACTATAATTGCTTTAAAACTTAATATAAAAAAAGTAGAACCTTTACAGACTGTAAAATTATACTAATAGGCAGCACTAGAAGTATTCCTATTAGTATAGGAGATACTAAAGATTAATTAGGCCTAATATTGCAAAGAATTACAAGCGTTAAGCGCTATAGCACTGCAGTGTTATTAGCAGCGTATATAAGGTGTATTAAAGGTAATTAGAGAACGTACCTAAGGATAGCTAGTAAAAGATAAAGTTGCCTGCTATATAAGTTTAACCTTAAGCCTATCTGTTCTACTGCATTAGTATAATGTTATAAAGCCTCTATAAAGGCAATTAGAAGGAGAGAGCAAGTGTTGTTAATGCTTGCTCTAATTACTAAGTGCTTCTTATGCTTTGCCTAGCAAGTAATACTAGGTAGGGTGTTATTTGCTGTTAAATTACTATTAGATAGTAAAAGCAAGCTTATAAAAAGGTTATACTTTAAAGTTTAGTATAGAGCTTAATGTATTTATCCTTATCTGCTGCAGTAATTAGGTCTGCTATTATTATCTAATAGTAAGCAGTCTTATCTCTAGTCCCTACTGCACAGGGAATGCTCTAATAGAAGTGTACATAGCAGAAAAGCATGCAGCTTATGTAATAGATGCGCTAATCCTTTTGTACAGGATTAAGCTTAGCTAGATACATTCTAAACCCTATATACTTGCGTTAGAGACTAGTCTAGGACTAGTGCTAAACAGGATCACTTACTAGCTATCTACTTTCTATCTATGTCCACAGTTACAGCTGCAAATCTGCTTTTATAAATGTGTTTTTATTTAATATCACACTCTATAATCTTTCTAAGTAGTTTAAAAAGTTTCTTAAATGCAATTTAGTATGTCTTACAGTAATTAACATTTATAAGCACTTAAGTAAGGGTAAATACTGTAAGGATGTTAGTAATATGTTTTTATAGAGTTTTAATTAACTTACTCTTGCTATGTCCTAGTAGCATGCATGCAAAAATAATTTTGTTAAAGAAAAAGTTACACACACGCTTGTGTAACATGTCTATCTTAAATGTCTTCTGTTTAAGGAAGACCTTAGCTTACTTCTTGTAAAAGCAGAATATTATAACGCTAAACTTGCTGTGTTTAATCTCTTATATATATGCCTATTTAACAGCTTATTAGCATGCATAATAGAAACAAATCTAATGCTGTTTTATACTAAATTAGGTTTACCTTTATAATTTTGCTTATATTTAAATAATACACTAGCAAAGCTTTGCCTATTAGGCTAGCGTAGAAGCTTCTCCTTCTATATATACTAGCGTATTCGCGATAGGTTGTTAAGGCTAGCATGCACCTTTCTAAGGGTTAAAGCCTAATGCTAGCAGCACTACTTTTATAGCTCTAGGCTAGCTTTAAACTAGGCTACATAGAATTAAAAACGCCTTTTTAATAATTTAAGGCATAAGCTTACTAAGTGTAAGGTTAAGGCAAAGAAGCTTGCAGCATATAGTAAATAGCTGCTCTATGTATTTAATAGGGGTCTTCTTTAGTGCAGGGGGGCTATAGAAATAAGTTCTAATCTAGGTTATAAGTACATAGGGTAACATAATAAAGTTGTTAGGTATTTACACTATAACCTTACACTTATAGTTATTGTAATGTACTATTTTTTCTTAGCTCTATAGATAATCTATTCCTAAACACATTATAAGCGCAATATAAAAGAGAATAAGGAAAGATAGACTTACTACAGAAGGCTATGTTTAACCTAACTAGCTCTATAATACAGCAATTAGCTAGTGTGTCTAAAGAACATCTATTCTAGATTAGATTACATAACAGATTATAATTAATTATTGCTATGTTAATACCTTGCTAGAAATAGTCCTTACAGATTAATATGTTAGCACGTCTATTACAGCACCTAATATAGTATTAAGGGCAACTATAGGCATCCTAAATCCTATTAGTATAAACAACCTAAGCAAATTAGATATACTTGTAGGTTCTCTTTACTTTTTTAATTAGTACTTATAATTAGGTTACTGTTGCTAATAGCCCTTTTTAGCCTACATTTTTTCTAGTACCTAGTAATACTTTATTGTCTTATTAAAGCAGCTAGAGGTCTTAGGAACCTTAAACAAAGCCCTTTTATTTGCAATTATTTCCTATGTGTAAGTTGTAACATGCGTGTGCGTTATATGCAGCAAGTTAGGACGTATATACTAGCAAGCTTTAATGCCTTTGCACTGCATAGTCTAGCGCATACAGGGGACACCTAAGTAAGTAGATGTAGTTAGCTTCTATAACACCTTCTAGTTAAAAGAGTACTATGTATTATGCTTTAAATCTGTTAGAATTAAAATTTATTTAAGTTTAATAAATACATACTTATAAAGCTTTAATAAGCAGTTTATAGTTACTATAAAAGTTACCTACATTAATTACTATTATATAGCTACTAGGATGTGTTAGAGAGTATTTAGAAATTAACCTAACGCAAGCAAGTTTAGCTGTTGTAAGGGGTAAATTTGTACTAGATATAAGAATAGTGTATTTACCCTAGACTTTAAAGCTATCCTATAAAGTTATTTAATTAGCTATTAAGAGGGTTATACAAGATGTTACATACATTATTAGAATTATTATCTTTTAGGTTATTAGAATTATTATTAAATAATATGTCTTCTAGTTCTAGTATTTTATTGTTAGAACTAAGGGGTTATTTAGGTGGGGAAGACTAGATGTATTTCCCTAGTAGAGGTTTAAGAGTATTAAGAGATAGCTAGAGTGGTACTATAGTAACACAAACACAATTAGAAGTAGATAAAGAAAGAAGTAAAAAGTAACATACATTAACTACCTCTTAATAGTAGGATGTTAGAATACATAAAGTAGAAAAAAAAGAAGATGTAGCTAAGCAATAGTAGGAATATAGAACAATACTAAACAAGTTTAGGACTAGTCTAGGATAGGTCCTAGTCTAGATAGTGACCAATCCTGCCTAATTTTTACCTAGAAAGAGAACATAACATAAACTATAGCATACACTAAATAACAAGTGCTATCTTGCGTAGAATGTGTGTAGGATGAAAGTAACTTTAGATAGTATTTAAATAGCCTTTAAAATGTGTTTAGATAGCCTTTGCATCTAGAACGCTATGCAAAATAAGGATAAAGTTTTTATGTAGGGCTAGTTTGCCCTAGCACTGCGCAAGATATAATAAGACATCTAATAAAGTAATAATAAGTTAGAAACTACTTATAATAACGTCTTAAATACCCTATGCTTAGTAATTACAACTGCCTTACTGCTAGGCGTATAAGGGATAAAGAGCAAATCTAGAACAATTTTAGACAGGATTTATATAGGTCCCTAATAACCTTACATGCTACTACTGCGGTTAACCCCTAAAATAGCCTTTTTATAGGGGCGGTCTAACGCGTATATTAATATTAGTATTTTTACCTTCTTTACGTAGTTTAGCTTGCAAAAGAATGCAGTTACAAACCTAATTAAAACTAGATTTAAACATGTCTAGACTTTACCTAGCTGCTAACATGCAGCACGCTACTATGTAGAGTTATTTTAGTAACTAATGCGCTAACTTTTTACTGCTATTGCCTAAATAGTTGTCTACATACAAATTAGTATTAATTTACTATTAAAATGCCTTTGTAGTTATATCTAAATCTGTTACTATGCCTCTACACAATATTGCGTTCCCTTCCTAGCTAGAGAACTATGTAGGCCTTTTTTATATTAAGCCCCTTATTATTGTATTGCAATTTAATTACTTTTAAGGGGCCTTTCCTTAAATATTAGAAACTATGCAATAAGACTAACAGCATGCCTGTAAAGAAGAGTAGTATTTAAGAACTAGCATAGAAGACTAAGGAATTTATAGTTGTAAGTAAATATAGACCCTATCTACACTTATTTGCTTTGTGTAACAGCTTGCACAGATAAATAATAATAGAGAAGAGGAGGTATTAGATGCTATCTAGATTAAGGTATATAAGCGTCTTTACTGTGTTAAATAGGACTTTAACATATATAACATAAGTATCTACCTATTTTTAGTACTGTTTTAAATGCGTTAGGCTATGTTTCTAAACTAAAAATAACTTGTAAACTATGTCTGCTACTGCTATTCTTAGTTGTACTGTATACCACAACTAGATAGGGAGCTAGGGGTGACGCGTAAGAAGTAGATTAAGAGCATGTTAGCTACCCCCCCTCTTTAACTACTACTAATGTAGTCTAGAATACTATACAGAGCTAATAGAGCTTGTACAACATGTCGCACAAGAGCTTAGATTCTTAAGCCTCCTTCTATCGCCACAAGTCCCCCTGCCCTTATGCAACTGCTGTCCCTATCCTGTTTACAACACTAATAGTAGTAATAATAATAGAGACATAGTAGAGATTAGCAACACAATAAATAATTTTAAGGGGCCTTAGGAGATTTTAGAGGACAGCGTTGTCTCTCTTTAGACACGTCTAAATAAGTCTATTAGGGAAACCTCTAAGAATAATGTCTTTCCTAATGCTATAAAGCTTACACTAGGGGGCATAGCTAACTAATTAGATTTACTTCCTAATGCTATTAAAAGCAGATTATAATTAGACTAGAGAAGACATGCTTGTAATAGTAAATCTAAGGCTTACAGTAAAAACTAATTAGAACAGTTAACAGAGGAAGTGCAGCGCTAAACATTTCTAAAGGTAATAAACGCTACCTAAGGGTATTTATATTTTTATCTAATTAGTAACTAGACAAGAGAAGACTGCTGCATTAATAAGAAAGGGGCCTTAAAAATGCTAGTACAAAGAGTAAGAAATACTAGAAAGATGCAGAAATAAAAAAGAGTAAGTCTTTATTATGTTTATATGCTCTTTAGTTACTAATCTCTTTTAAAGAAACTACTAAACCTAAAGTTATGTCTCTAAATTGCAGAAGTGCAGGGATAGCTATAGCATAAGGAGCCTTGTAATACATGTAAGGCAAGAAACAAAAGAGCAAGTAAGTGTAACTATAAGGTATAAAACACAAATATATAGTGCTAATAACCTTATAGGAAAGAGCTGTATAATAGTAAATCTAAGCTATAAGCTTTTTCTTTACTTTATAAGTAACTACTCTTTCTACTTATTTACTTAAGAATTTAGATAGTAAATAATCTATATAGTACATCTAAACGCGTTCTAAATATAATCTTAGTTACTTCTACATTTTTATCTATGTAGAATATTCATAGCTTTTGTTTAAGTTTTAGTCTATATTAGGGCTAAGATTAATTTCCTTAACGTTGGTTTTAGTTTAGACCAGTCCTTGACCAGTCCTAAACTAGCTTCGAACCAGTCCTAAACTAGCTGTGAACCAGTCCTAGACTAGTTATGAACCAGTTTTAAACCAATCCTACACTAGCTGTAAACCAGTCCTAGACTAGTTATGAACCAGTCTTAGACTAGCTGTAAACTAGTTCTAGACTAACTGTGAACCAGTCCTAGACTAGCTGTAAACCAGTTCTAGACTAACTGTGAATCAGTCCTAGACTGGTTATGAAGCAGTTTTAAACACGTTCAATTAAAGAAGAGATCGTTATATCAAATTCCGTATATTCGATAGTTAGAGCTAGGCCAGACTCATTCCCTACTAAAGCCTGTTTGCAGTGACGTCCTAAGGTCATCCATCCCACCCATAAAGAGATGTTGAAAAGGGGAATCTTATGCTAATGCCCTACAGACGCTATATAAACCTAATAGAATGCAGATCTGGCAACCTCCTTAACTTGTTTTATAACAATTAAAGTGCTCCTAATAATAAAATGCACAAAGAAAATAAGAAAAAGAAAGGGTGTTTGCCTAGCCTAGCATTGTAATAATGCAGCTATAATAGGGTTTAAAACACTATTAAGTAATAATGTAATCTGCTTAATATAAATTATTATTGTTATTATTGTTATTGTTGTTATTATTGTTATTATTCTTATTATTATTCTGCTCCTTATTTTTTTTTTTTTCTGTGTAGTAAGGAATTTCTGTTAATCTTTCTACTTAGTAAAGAAGGGGTTTGCATTATTAAAGGCATTAATAAGTTTACAGCTTAAATTACAGGCAACACACTTAAAGGCTGCAGCAAATTAGTATTAAACGCTATCTAAAAAAGATTAAATGTGGATACTTACGCTTTTAAGGCTTAATTTTCTTACTATTTTTATTAACACTATTACTGCTAATTAGCTGTTTACTGCAGTGCTTGCATAGAGCATTCTTAACTGCATTAAATTTCTAGAATTAAGCAATGCAGAGGACAGCAGCAGAGTTAATTGCCTATAGAATGCCCTTTAAACGCTATTAGAAGGCTATCTAAACATAATAGAATATAAAATACTTATAGCTGTAACGCTATCTAGCTTCTTACCCTTTTTAACAGTGTAGACAGGCAGCCTTAGTGTACTACTATTACAGTTAGAAGTTACAAGGCAGTTAGTGTGTAACTGCATTAGGTTAGGGACAACTTATAAACGCGATTAGAACAGGTATTAAACCTTAGGGAATACATAGATGCGCTACTTTACTATCTTATAGTTATAAGTAATATAAGAATTATCCTTGTTAGCCTGCTTCTAGGCAGCCTTGCTACTTTTTAATTTGCGCTAAAGTATTAGCTAATAAGATTAGATCTTTTTATAATAAAAATAATATACATTACATACCTTAGCACTTTTAATAAGGTTTTAAGAGTTTGTCTTATCCTTTTTTAGAGAGTTGCTAGAGCTAGGGAGCTGTATAAGGTTAAAGACTGTTACTAAAACGCAATTAAATAGTGTTACATACGCTATAGAAGGTTATGTTTAAGGTAGGAGAGGAGTATGTTGCAGAAGCGCTAAAATAGTTTCTGTGCATAGTGTTGTAATACTTTTTAAGTTTATTATCTAAACTAGGCATAGCAGCGTAGAGCTTCTTTATTAGACTCTTATAGTATTCTAATATATATTAGGACGCGATCTAAACGCGATCTAAACAGGATCTAGGCTATATGCAATACTAACCTTAGATAGATAGTTAATCTTCTTTGGCTGTCTTTCCACCTTTGCTATCCTTATGCTAGCAGGAGACATATTAGTGATTAGGGTAAGCTGTTTTAATGTGATTAACAAGCTAATTATAGTTAAGATACACTTGCTGTAGCTTATAAGAACACAATCTAGACGCATTTAGATTCTAATTAATACTTACCCTACAAATTTGTTTTAAGGCGTTATAAGGAGTGTATTTAATGCGACACACCCTCTTGTAAACCTTAACATAGATAAACTTTGTAGTATGGCTATTTGCCTTATAAACCTGTTAGAAACATAATTAGAACCTCTATAAAATAGGTAATATTTAGCCCACCTTCTTTGTCTGTTTAATCTTAAATTTAAGGTTAAATTTGTTGTAAGGAATTTAGATTTGTTAGCAGCACATTAGCACGTAGCGCTCTATTTTAATCTACTAAACACGTTAGAAACGCTATGTAATTAGGATTAGAATATAATTCTTACACATCTAATTGCCTAATTTAGGAACGTTGGTTCTTGTTGCTGCCCTGACAACATAGTAGTTGCTGCAAGTAAGAACGATTTAGCAGTGAGTTAAGAGAAAGGCTTAGGAGTAGTTAGTGAGTGCCTTGGGCTGAAAAGGTGTCAACCCTGCTGAAACAGGTTTAGTATATAGAGAGGGTTAGAGTAAAAGTGAGAGAGGTTTGGTACGAGAAATTTTAATTGGGCCCGTGCGCAGCTAAGCGAGGCCGAGGAGCAGCCGATTTGACTTATTGGTGCATGAACTCTATAGTCTCGCTTAATTTTTATGTACAAAAGGGGAGCTTAAAATTAAGCTAAAGAAGAGAAAAAGAGAACAAACCCTAGAGCCTGCCTATACCGTGATTTTGTC
>NW_022985212.1:78618-91924 GCF_010093535.1 Lindgomyces ingoldianus
ACGGTCGGCATGCTCAAGCTACAAGCAAGAGGTGGTGTAACTCAACTAGATTAAACTAAGGAGCAGAGGAGCTGCTCTGCGAGTTTAAATATACACGAGCAGATTAGCCTTCCTTTCCAGGAAGAAGGGGGCTAGTCCTAATTAGGAATGATTACGTAACAGCTCGCTTACGCGCACGGCCGCCACAATAAACAATCTAACCAACCCAGCTTCACATCTCCTCCTGCCACGCCCACCAACCCACCTAACTAGGGCAGTGCGACCTTACTAGCTAATCCTAAACTACTAAAGACGCTACAGGTACACATCTTACCTTATCTACACATTTTAGGTTAAAATCTAATTAGAACAGCCTCTAACACTCTCTACTTACTTTTAACGCAGTAGATTATGTTTAATAATGCTATAATAACACTAGATAATAACTAGTTATAACTTAATAATAAGCCTTTATTACTAAAAATTAATACTAAGGTTATTATTAATTTCTAAAGTAAAAGCCTAACTAGAGGCTAGAACCTCTTAGCTAAAAAAGCTAGTGCTAATAGTAATAGTAAGTTTTACCTTACATGTGTTATAATCTAGGGCTAATTAGGAAAAATAAAAGTGCTAGATAATAACAAACCTACCTTATTAAATAATATGTTGTTAGGACCTACTTTTTTGCCTTCTATGCTTAATATGTCTTAACTAGAAGACACATAGTCTTGCCTAAGTCTAATAGCATCACAGGCAGGACTAAACTAGACAGTGCCCGCCCGCGCCTTTAGCTAGACTAGACTATACAGCTTACAAAGCAGCTAAGATTAGAGCTAGTAATAGTATAATAAAAGTATAAGTAAATCTAAATTAATTTAGATTAATATAACTTAAAAAAAAATTAGACTAATAATATTTTTTTATAGTTTACTTTTACTTATATCTAACCTATATTTAGCTATAGAGAACATTAGCAGCAATTTACCTATTAGCTAAGTTACAGACTATATCTGCTACTGCAAGGTCTATATCTGCAGGCCTAGGGTTAATATCTGCAGGCTTAGGGTCTGTACTAGAACACCTAGTAGCCTTAACATAAAGCACCTCTGTTTGCTCTAGGCAGACTATACCCTTTCTAGCAGCAGTTTATGCTACTATATTCCTAGTATAGATATTACAGATATAGCATAGGTTAGGCTCTGCCTACTCTAACTCTAATTATTTTGCTTTATTAGATAAATCTAGCTAAAGCTAGGTTAAAGCTAACTAAAAGTAAAAAAAAAGAAAAGATTATACTTTAGCCTAAACTTTTAAGCAGTAAATCTAAGTAGTCTAACTCTTTTATAAAGAACACTAATTTATATAAAATTATTAATCTAAAGCTGCTATATAAAAGAGTCTAAACTACTGTAAAGATAATAGAACTCTTTAGGCGCTTAATAGACCCTAAGTTTATAAAAGATCTAAACATAAAAGTTACAACAGCCTATTTAAAGTTAGTTAAGATATAAATAAATTAGATTATTATAGTGTGTATATAAGTTAATCTTTTTTAAAATAGCTTTAACTTAGTTTTAATTAAAGTTACACGCCCTAAAGCAGCTAAGGCACTAGTAGCCTTTATAGTAGGTTAGATCTTACAGGATCTTTACTAAAAATGCTTAAAAAAAAATAGCAAGTTTGTCTACTATATATATGTCCTTAACTATTTTAGCTATAGTTATGTAAATTATTACTACAGTGTAAAAAGTAAAGGTTATAATTTTTAAAGTAAGTTATTCTCTTTCTAAATAAAATATACCTAGATACTAACATATATTAGCAGATTAAACTAAATTTATTAAATAAAATAAAGTTTATTAGCTAAAAAAGAAGAAAGTAATGCCTAAAGATATTACTACCTCTCTAAAAAGCATCCCTACTCTATAGAAAGGTCTAGCTGTGCTAACATCCACCCTAACACTAAAAGGGCCTAGATTAGCTTTAACTAAGGTAGATTTAAGCCTTTAAAAAGCTACTTTAGTTCTAATCTATAATAAACCTACTATTTCTTATAATTTAGTTATAGCCTTTATAATTAACTTATTTAGTTACTAAGTTCTAAAGACTAGAGCCTAGCCTATACAGCAAAATATGTACACAGCTCTACTAATTATAATTAAGTTATTCTAAAAAGTACTCTTTATAAATAATAAATTACTATAGTTTTAGTTTAGTTAGGTCTAGAACTAAATTAAAAATATAATAAAACTTATAATAAATAAGTGTATAAAACTTAGTAAAGTAATGCAGTCCCTATTATTCTAGTTTAACATAGTAGTAGACATTAGCATAGCTTTTAATGCTAAAAAGGGCCTAGCTAATAGTAATAAAGAAGAAGCAAAAAGGCTTATAGATAACACTAATATAGCTAAAAGTTAATCTAAAGAAGATAAGGACTTAGAAGATACTAATAATAAAGAGTTTATAGCTACTAATAATATAAAAGTTTTTACTAACACTTTTTTAAGTTTTAACTTTTTATTTATTAAAAAAGTTAAGACTTAATTAGCTATAAAATAATCTTATAATAAATACTTAATCTAGTTAAAGTTAGGTAATATTAGAAAAAAAAAAGTTAAGACTATAGCAAATAATCTAAACTACACTAATATAACTGTCTCTATAAAAGGCACACTAAAGAAGAGAAAATTCTTTAAAGAGTGTAAGCATAGGCTTAATAATTATTAGTATTTTTTCTAGACTAATTAAAGTAGACCTTAAAAGCATTAAGTAGAGTTAGCAGGGTTGCTTTTAGTTTACTAGGTTTAGATAGTTAGTTTATTTTCTAGATAGATGTAAGTTAGTGTGGCAGCAGTTTGCTCTAGCACTACACCTACTAATACTTTCTCTGCTAGAGTTAACAAATTAACCTTATAATAATATACCTACTGCATAAAGAACAGTGTTTACAATCTTATAATAGGTAGCTAATATAATTAGATTATAAGCTGCACATAACTATTTCTGTAATAGATATAAAGTAAATTAGTAGCTATATATTATTAAGACTTTTAAAAAAATAATGCTAAAGCTTAAGACCTTAAACACCTATAAACTTTTTTAACTTTTTAAAGTAAGTAGTATTTTTATTAATCTAATTAGTAAAATGTTTTTTTTACTTTTAATATTAATTATCTGCTTTTCTTTTTTAACTAGACTAGTGCTAATAAGCCTAATCTATGCGCCTAATTGCCTAATAACAGATCCACACTAATTAGAGATTCTGTAACATGCTACTATTATAGTAGCTTATAAAAAAAAGAAAAGTAGGACTAGATATTAACTCTATTAAAAGTAAAAAAGTATTTTTATACTTTAGCTTATAATCTTCTAGTAATAACTAAAAACATTATGCTAATAAATAACACATAAAGCATTTAAGATTATAATAAATCTAGAGTATAATTAAAAAAAATTAAAGACTAGTTAAGATAACATACCTAATAAGCATTAAGCTAAACCTAATAAGGAGAGTTCTTTAATGTGTACTATTCTTTTAACCTTGCACACCTATGCCTTAGCTAAAGAGTATGCTAGAAATAGAAGTTAGGCTTAAAATATAGGTTTTCTAGTTTAACTACTTTAGTATTATAAAACATAAGCTTTAGAAGCTTTATGTTATAGTTCTATATATAAGGTAGATAGAATTAGGTAGCATCTAGTAGATTACCTACTACCTAACTATAAACTAGTCCATCCTAGAGCAGCCACTCCTAGACAACAGTAGAGGGGAACCACATCTAGGACCAAAGCTGCCCTAGATAGGGCAGGTAGAGGCTGCAGTAACAGCCCTACTAACACTAATTTATTACACCTTTATTATTAATAAAAGGCTAGTCTAGGTTATAGTTAAAGTTAAAAAAAAGAATATTATACTTAGGCAGAATAGTAAAAAAATAATAAAGGTTTTAGTCCTATAAGAAAATTAGCTTATATAATAAAGTAGCATAAAAGCAGCTTATGTTAAGGTAGGTATAGCTAATACTCCTTTTCTTTTATCTAGTTAGACTATAATTAATGCAGGTAAAGTAAGTAGTTGTAATATAATGCTAATTAAGCATCTTTTAAACAAACATTTGCTACTTAATACTTAGCATAACAGCTATAGGCCTAATAGGCTCTTTATGTATAGAAGAGTTAAAAGGCAAAATAGCCCTAGCAGATATGTACATAAAAAGTAACATAGTAAGTAGATAGAAGGCAAAATAATAAGAAGTATAATATAGTAAGTAAAAAGTAAGAAGAAAGTATTATAGTAAATTAAAAAAAATTAAACCTAATTTAAAAGGGCTAAAGCTAGATCTGTTATTACATAAAGCTAAAACTAGATTTCTAGAGGCACTGCCTAAAATAGAATAGTGTAGGACTAATATAATTATAATAAAAGCAGACGTTACTAATAAAGCAAATATAGTAGTAGGGCAGAAATATACATGCACTGTATAAAGCAGTTTATAAAATAACCTTAAGATACATAATATTAACTACCTTACTTATTAAACTAGGCAGAATTAGAATAGAGATGCTAGATACAGTAGTAACATGTAAAAGGGCTACATATAACTAGCTATAAGTAAAGATAAGATGTTATAAGTTAATACTAATAATCTTAAGCAACTAACTTTACAACTTATTAATAGACATAGTAAAACAGAGTTAGACTAAAATCTAATACTAAATAATTAAAAAAAGTAAGGCATTATTATTCTTAAACACTAACTTTATATATATAATTATTTAGATCTAACTATTAAACTTACTACTAAGTATTTTACTAATAAAGAAAGGCGCTGTCTAGCTAATAGCAGTAACTATAAGATGTGTGCTGTTACATAATTCTTACCTTAGATCTAAATTACGCAAGAGCATAACAGGAACACTAACCTTTAGTTATAGAGTAGATAGAGGGAGGCTAAGCAGATTAAAGCTCTAAAGTAGGTCCTTTAGTAGTTAATTAATTCTGTCTAAAAAAAATTAGTAAACTTTATTAGTAAAGTAGAACTCTATTACAACACTTTTAAAGCACTTAAATAAAAAGTTATTTAAGAAATTAACAGTGTTATTCTAGACTACTAATATACACCTTTACTTTAATAAAAAAGCATAGACTTTTAGGTTAGTAGGTTTCTAAAGTAGATTAAGTAGATAGATGTAGGAATAGAATACAGATATAGACTAAAACTACTAGATTTTAGAAAGAAGCATAATAGACTTCTTATTACACCTAGCTAAGTCTAATATCTACTAAGCATATTCTTAGTTAGCAGGTCTCTACCTTATTTTTATATTCTCTGTTAGCTGTAGAATAGTAAAGTATAGCTATAAATAAAAGTTCTAAAGGCAGGCTTGTACAGTCTATAACCTCCTACTGCGCGAAATAATAGGAAGGATCTAGGTAAAGTCCCCTCCTAACAGCACTAGAATACCTCTAAATAGAGAGTTGTTCTTTATAATATCTTATAGTGTACAGTTAACTGCTTTAAAGTAGTACTAGTGCTACATTAGAACCTTATCTTATATAATTAAATCTATCTAATAAATAAGGTCCGCAGCAGAAGAGTCTGCACGCATAAAGCAGGTAGATCTGTTTTTAATATTAATAGGTATCTTAAACTAATAATAAGCAGTGCAGCTGCTAGGAAGAAGGAGCGCAGTAATGCTAGATAATGCTACGCACAAAACAATCTTGTGTTAGGTCTAAAGATAAGTGCAAATAGTCTTATATAAAAAAGTCTTTTTAGTTCTGCTAGAGCTCTAAACAAAGTAGTAACTAAATTATAGTGTAGTAAGGATAAACTAAGTAACAGCATAAAAAACTTTTAGTTAGGCCTTATTTAGCTTATTATACACATTAGTATAATTAAGATTCTACTTTATAGTGTTATAATTAAGCTGCTTAGTAACTAATAAATTAACAGCCTCTTACACTTAATATCTCTATAGCATAGGCATGTTAAAATTAGAAAAGTTCTTTTTAAATAACTTAAGCATAGCCTAGTTAATTAGCTACAGGCATAGATTTTTTATAAAATTAGTAATGCTAGGGGGCAACACTATTTATTCTAAGTAGAGGGGCAGGTTGTTAGATAGATGTTAGAAGAACTTATCTTATAACACTATAAAATTACCTACATTTCTAAAGACTAAGGCCTAGAGAAAGACATAATATAACTTAAAAGTAAGTGCTAAATGCTAAAGCTTAAAAAATATATACTACTATAATCTATCTTTAACTAAGAGATTAAAAGCTAAATAAGTGTTCTTAAAAGTAAGTTAAATCTAACTATTAACTATATAAAAATGTTTAAAACTAATTGCACCTAAAATTTACATAAGAAGCATCTTAAAATAAAAACACTCCTTAGAGAAAGGACTACAAAAGTAGACATAACTAATAGAGTACTAATTATGTTAAAACTAAGTCTATTTACTACTATCTTTCCCTAGATTCTAATAATACTAGATTAGAAAGTCCTAGTAAAAAAAATTACGCCTATTTATATAGAGAGCATTATACTTTAACTATCTTATTAATAATAATTTTTTCTGTTTAACTATAATCTCTACCTATTTAGCACTATCCTTATTATAAAAGGTAACTATATACTGTCCTAGTAAATGCACTACTAATTAAATAATAAAAGGCTTTTTTTTATAAACTTTAAACTTTATTAATTACTAAACAGCCTTAGTTAGTCTAATATAGCGCATGTTTAGATACTAGGCAACCTTGTCCCCTTACTAGATACAGATAACAACCTAATTAGTGCCCTTATAAATATACTTATGTATATATTTAACTAACTTTATAGAGGCACAGACCTCTACGTTAACATGTGTGTTGTACTTACATAAAAAGTATAAACTATAAAGCACTACTTAGTAATTATTAACTATAACATTTTAACTATAACACTTTATAACTTAAGTTAAACTAGGTTAACACTAATATATAAAATAACTATTTCTACTAACTAGAGTCTTATTAGCATATTCCTTTAAGAATTACTTCTAACAGGTTGCTTAGAGAGAACGCTCTATAGTCTGCATACAGGGCATGCTAGGATTTAAGGTTCTACATAGCCTATAAACTATAGTAGTTTTAATAATGTTACTTAGAACTTTATTTAGATTTTAAGCCTTTATAAAGAGCTTAGCTTATATAACCTAATTAATAAAGTTTAAATTAAGGAACTAATTATAGTAATTATAACATAAAAAAAGTAAAATGTAAGTATAAAGTAAACTTTACTTCTAGTACTTAATAGTATACATAATACTAGTATACTAGCTAAATACATAGTTAGTCTAGAGGTCTGTAAGGAGGGAGTTAAGACGCAGCTTAAAAACGCGCGCAACTAGATCTAGCTAATCTAATAGCTAAAAGAACGTACTAATCTCCTGCTCTAACTCTAGCTATTTAGAATTAGTAGTAAAAGTAATAAATAAAGTAAGTTAACTAAGCTTTTAAATAATAGCTATAAAGTTTTAATAACACTGCGTAATAAAGCAACTACTGCTAATGTAACTTAAAAGAAAAATAGTCTAAATCCTAACTAAATTAGCCTAAAAGTTATTCTAATCTAATGCATTACACACTTCTTAATATAAATTAGCATGTAACTGTCTTTAATTTACTGCAATCTACTATAACTTCCTTTATTTACACTAAGCCTAGTAGTTAATAACAAATTGCTAGAATAACAGACTATAATTAAAAGGCATAATAAGACTACTATGCTAGAGAAATAAGTAGAATTAGTAATACTTAGAATTAGTTAGAGTATCCTAGGTGTAAGACATGCGTAAAGTACGCAGCTATAAACTATAGTAAAACCTAAGAGTACCCTATAAAAACATTAAAACATAGTAAAGAGGCTAATATACTGCATGTGTATATTTAATTTTTTAGTATAGAGACTAACAGTGTCTTAGATTAGAGCTAAGTTAGTAGTAAAAAATAAAATCTTAGTTATAATCCTTAACTAGCTTATTATAGACTAGAGTAGTAATTTTCTTAGCAACAGGCAGGTTCTTTTAATGTTAATTAGCCCTAGCCTGCATAATTAACTGCAGTTGTAGATTAAAAGTAATCTATAATTTTTTATCTTGCTTATAAGCTTACTATAACTACTTATATGCAGTTTTGTATATTTTAATCTAAGGATTGTTATAATCTATCTTAACTATCTATAGTAGCTGCGTAAGTATAGTTAGATTAAGACCACTATTAGCCTAATGCCCTATACATGCACTGTTAGCCTAGGCAGGATTGTAAAAGTACAGCTGTGCGTAGGAGGGGATGTCCCCCTTAGCAGGCTCTAATAGGCTGTGCATATAGTACATCTCCCCTATAATCTAAAAAACCTTTATGCTTATGCTACACACACCTTAATCTATTTGTTTGTAGTTAGCTAACGTAAAAGCTAAAGCTATGTTATATAATTAAAAATGCTTTTAAAAAGATCTACTAAGTAGGTGCCTACTCTATAAAAGATAACACAGAAATAAAAGTAGATCTAAAAAGGTTAAAAAGTTAATATTATCTATTAGGTAACATATAAAGTACTAAGGAGAATCTGCCTAACTCTTATTAACTTGCTTCTTAGGCTAGTAAAAGGCACTATAGTTAGAATAGCTACTTATAAGATTCTGCATTAGACTAAAGTTAATAAAAGTAATATAGTCTATAGTAGCAATAATATATGCCTTTAGTAAATTATTTTATAAGAGATTATCCCTTAGTTGCTCTTAATCTCTACGCATAGATAAGAATAAAGCAGGCTAATCTAAAGTGTGTTAAAAGAGTAGAAATTAAACAAGTCTTTATAAAGTTAGCTATATATTATAATAATATATACATATAAACAGCGTAGAAGGAGTAGAAGTTAGCGTAAAGAACTTAAAAAAGGTTAATTATATATTATAATAGATCTAGATAAATAGTGTAAAAGAAGTAAAAAAGAGTGTAAAAGTCTTAAAAAGGTTTTAATATATATAAAATAATTAATTAAGCACTAGCATTCTGCTTAATGCAGTGTTACACCTAGCATGTGCAGGTTAGCCCTAGCATAGACCTAATTAGACTATAGTAGCGCAAGCTTAAACACATTTTAAGGGTTATACATTAGAGTTAACATTAGCTAATAGCTAACGCGCCTAAATAGAACTAGATATAAGCGCTAAAAAATATAATAATTATAATAAAGCAATATACTGCACAGCTATATCTATTGCACTAGTAATAAAGAGCTCTAACTTTATTAGTAGGAAAGTTAGAGAGAGGTCTGTAGTTATTACAGACTAGGCAAAAAGTAGGCAATAAGTCTATATAGTAATAATATAAAGGGATAACACTATATAATAAGAAAGAGAGGACAGGTTAAGAGAGAAAAGTACTAATTAAAAAAAGTTAAAGCAGATTAAAGATAGATTAACTTTAAGTAGATTAAAATCCTACTTATTAAAATAAGGCGCAGTAAAGCCTATGCTACACTAAATAAATTTATTTCTTTAGAGTCTTTAGAAGTATAACCTTTTCTAAAACAGCGTCCTTATTAAGTTTAAAAAAGAACTTAATTAGGCTAAAAACCTCTAAGAAAAAATTTTATATAAGAAAAAATTTAAGCTATCTAAACTTATTATTCTAAGTAATAGAACGCCTCTAAGCTCTTACCCTCTATGTAATAGTTTATAGTATGTAAATATGCTCTTAATTTTAATATAATTAGTATAGCTTTATAGCTTAAAGAAAAAAGAAAACAGTTAAAAGTGTTTTATGTTAGGCTAATATTATGTTAGGTGTAATCTTAAGGCCTTCACAATTCTTTGTAGAGGTTAGTAGATAACGTAGAATAACTTAATACACTTACGTACATTATAGATAGCTATAATACAGTAGCTTACTATAACTTATTATTATTATAAAGTAAAGTTAACTAAGGCTGTAAAAGTATTAAAGCAGATAATGTCTAGTTAAGAAAGATTAGAACAGGTTAGAGTAGATGTAGAGCTAAAGCCTAAAGTCGCACTACTATTTTGCTTAACTAGGGGGAGATCCTCTAGAACCCCCTTTTCACCTGCAGCAGGCTTTGCTTAGAAGGTTTTAGCAGAGCTAATTACATTTAGTAGGAAAAATTACACTGTAGAAGTAATTTTTACACCCCTAACTGTGCAGTAGTTAATTACAATAGGAAAAAAAGAAGACTAGATTAAGCATGTAGCATAGCAGAACAATTACTTAAAGCTTAAAAACAAACAGTAACGCGGCTTTTTAGTTACTAATTTTCTACCAATCAAATCAATAGCCGGCTTATATCCGGACCAATAGGAGAGAGGGCTTGGCGGTAGAGATAGTGTAATATTTGATGTGTGCCCCCTGCCAAGGCGCTACTCGTAGCACTAGCGTGCTACTCGTTGCGCAAGCGAGGGAGCTGATGCCGCAGAGCATGTGAGGCGGTACACGCCGTCACAGTAGATTGCGCGGGTACTGCTGTTGTCTAGCTGCTAGGTTGTGCAGCTTTAATGGCTTTAGTGTGCGCCCTACACTATCTCCTCCTTACTTTGTACAGTAGCAGAGCTTGCTGTACAATGTAAAGGATTAATCTGCTATCCTAAGGGATAGGTAACTAAACAAAGTACCTTACAGGGCGTAGGTGCTCTGTTGTTACTCTTTCTAGGGGATAGGTAATAAAACAAAGTACCTTACAAAGCGTAGGTACTCTGTTATTACTTTTGCTAATTTATAGTTAATTAAATTAACTACTAATTAGTGTTAAATAGGCTCTAACAGCTAGCTGCTTATAGTATAAGCACTTAAGTAGCAAAAGTAAGAGTAGCGTATAGTGTGCACAGCATATAAGGTAGGTAAAGTAAGGGCAACATGTTTCTAGTTCTATTGCTCTTGTCTTTCCTCTATATAAAGGAAAAGGGGGATATCTAGATGTTTGCGCACAGAGGTTCGCGCACAAGCATCATGTGACATAGATACGTGATCCTGCTCATGCGCGATCGCTTGTATCCAGGCCGCAACGCTGCTGCTGCGTACAGACATCTTATTATATATTTCCTAGTTTAGCTCTAAACTAGATAGGACCTTACTATAAAATAAAACAATGCACTAATTTTTATTAGCATGTTCCTAAGATAGAACTTTTACTACTACCTTATTAGAAGCATTAGTTTTAATTTTAGTTTATAACATAAAGTTAAAATAGTAAAGTGTAGGTATACTTAGTAGCGTAGACTTTAGTTTTTTAAGAGCTATATTACACTCTAAAGTCTACATAAAAGGGGTAGTAGAACTTTAAAGCGTAATAATTAGTTTTACTATATAAAATTTTTTTAGAATACATTATTAATAAAATCTAGTAAAGCCTAAAAAGGATTTTACACCTGTTATAGCAGTAGGCGCCTGCTAGTTGCGTAGCACCTTTACGTTCTATAGGTTAACCTTTAGTCCTTTATTTAAAAGTATATAGCTAAAATACTTTATTTAAGTAACATAAAATTTACTTTTTTTAATCTATACTTATAATTTTACTTACTAGAGCCTCTCTAAAACTTTTTTAACATAGAAGATATAAGTTACCTTATTTTTAAAGTAAATAAGGATGTTATTTAAATAGGTAATGTAAAAGTTGTCTAGATAGTTAATTAATATGTTATTTATATAGCGCTAGTAAGTTACTAGGCTATTATATAATCTAAAAGGCAGAACTTTACATTTATATATTTTATATTATGTTTAAAAAGTAGTACACTTTTCTAAGCTTAGGTTTATTCTAATCTTGTTAAAAGCTATATAAATATTAAACTTTATAAAGATAGCTGCCTTTATAAGTCTTAACAGAAGTTTATCTATACATAGTATTAGATATATATCTTTGCAGGTAATAGCAATAAGTTTGCAGTAATTAACATAGATATGTAAGTTGCTATTTAGTTTCTATACATAAAAGATAAGAAATGTAAAAGGGCTTTAACTCTGCTTAATAAAGCTATATTTTAGATTATTTATAATATACCTTTTTATTACCTCTAGTTTCTTAACGTTCTGTTTATACAAAGAGCTGTAACTATTAAAAAGAAGTTCTGTAAAGACAATCTTATAGTTATATAAGCAATGTGCTAGTAATTAGTAGGCTGCAGTGTAGCTAAATATGTCTTAGTACTAACAGTATTTAGATAGTAATTAAAGGTTTACTAATGCTTTAGTTTTACATTTATTATTTAATAGTAAAGCTTACTTGTCTTTAATTAAACACTTAATTTTATAAATAAAAGTTAAAAAAACTTGTTCTTTTTTTTTATGTTAAAATAAAAAGCATTTACTAAAATAAGAGTAATAGTAAGAGAATAGATGTTTTTTAAACCTGTTCTAGACTTTTTAATAAATAAGTAGATTAATCATTTAAGTGTCTTTAGACTATAAGTAATAGAAAAGCAGTATAATTTTAGTAGCCTTAGTAAACCCTTAATGCAGTTAATTATTAGGCTGTATAACTACTAAATATAGTTCTATTTCTCTAGTGTGTTATATTATTTAATATCTAACTCTACTTCTTTATTACGCGTAGGCTAGCTTAATTGCATAAGCAAAAGTAGTAAAGGTTTATAAGTAGTAGAATACTTACTAGGCTATATAATCTAATTTTTCTTTGTATCTAGTTAGAGTTTAAAATAACATAACTATTTAATGCTAATAATATAATCCTGCAAGCCTAGGTTTATAATTATAAAAAGGTAGTTTTAAATGCTTCTACTATTAATTTGCATGTGCAGGCAGATATACTAGTAGAGAAGACCTTAGATTTAGTCTTAAAAGCCTTTAACTATAACTTTAAAAGGTAAACCTTAGATAAGAACATAAAGGCATTAAAATAAAAACTTAGTAGTTGTTAAGTTAATAAATAAGAAACTATGTACACTAGTATTAACTAAAAAATTTAATTAAACTCTAATGCCTTTTAAGCATAAAATAGTAAGAACTTAAAAATGTTTTTCTTTAAATAAGCGTAATAAGTTAATATTTACTAAGTTATACTTATTTAAGCCTAAGATAAAGAGTTTTCTTAAGTGTTTTTATTTCTTATTTAAAAGAATTTAAGTGATAATTATTTACATTTATAAACTCTTTCTTAGATTCTTAGTACTCTACCTGTTAGATTGAAGCACTGTTTCTGGGCTTCCTGAGATGAATGATGGGTTTGGATATGATGTATATGGGATGATTGATTGATTGTATTGATCGCGTTTATTTATCGATCCTTTTTCTGCTCTACTC
>NW_022985212.1:93304-96771 GCF_010093535.1 Lindgomyces ingoldianus
AAAATGCTGCAATTTGCTGCAACATACTGTTCGAGCTTATTGCTCGTACTATGTAGCAGCTTTCGTCAAGCGTTCCTCCTGTCTTGACAGTAGGTGCGCATATCTGACACACCCTCTTAGCTTAGACATGCTTTAAGCTGGTTCCTGATTGCGCAACCTTAGTATGCTTCCAGGGCTTCCATTCTTGCTTCAATCTCTTCCATATCCGCTTCCTGACTAACTATCCTCTCCCTGACGTCAACTAGCCGAATTTGCTACAGAAAGCTTGGCCATTTGCTGGCTAGAAGCGCTTTGGTGAGTCCGTCCGCAAGCATCTTGCTAGAGGGGACATAGACAACCTTGATCGTTTGTCGAGAGACTTCCTGTCGGAGCCAGTGGTTATGGATGTTGACATGTCAGAGCTTGGTTTAAAGTTAAGATATCTCTTTGTTTACTAGTTAGATTGTCCGCTTGTTGTTGCACTAGATTGTAATAGTTAAATTATGCAGCTTAACTTATAGTTTATTAAAAAGCATTCTTATAAACATAGCTTCCTTAGCAACTTAAAACAGTGCAAGTAATTCTGCTTTTATTGTTAATGTTGTAACTATATCTTGTTTATTTACTTACTATGCAATTTATCTGCTAAATAGTTAAATAACATAGCCTTAAAAGCTCTTCCTATCTAGTGTATTATCTACAAATAACACATTACTTGCTACTATAAGGTAGTCTTCTCCTTCTAATTAGAGTGCGTACGTCTGTGTTGCATGTAGGTACAGGATGACTTAATCAGCTGCATCCTAATAGTTAGATGCAGGATTTGTGAGAAACTATGCAAGGCGTGATGTAGCAAAGGCAATGTCTAGTCTTATAGTAACTGCTGTGAAGAGCAGAGATCTAATCTTCTGCTAATATTAATTTACTTTTAATAAGGTTACAAAACTAAATTGCAGCATAAGTTTAATCCTACTTATAGGTGTAGTGTGCTGCAGGTCCTTTCTGTTAGCTAGCCTAGCTATCTTGTTAATATATAAGGCCTATAACAGCTAAATTATTTATTACTGTTAATCTTTAATAATCTTAACTCCTAGAAACTATTATAAGTCCTTGCCTTCTATTAGGTATACTTCTCTTATAACTAGTCTACTACACGCTGTGCATCTGCTTTAAAGCCTTTTCTATGCACAATAATAAGGTTGTCTACATAAAAGAAAACAAATATTCTAGCTGTAGTTATGCAGTAGAGTTTATGTAGGACAGCTAAGAACCTAAGGCCTTTAAAGGTTGTTGTAAAATAGTGTTACTAAAGTAAAGAAAAAATTTATAAGCTATATAGTGCTTTTTAAAGCTTTAGTATTATACCTAGTTTCTAATAGCCTCTTAGCATCTGCATGTAGATATTGCAGTTAATTGCTGCATGTATAAACACATTAGTTACATTATATTATTTAAGCTTTAGGTTAAAGCATGTAGATATTGCTATTAGCATTTAAAATAAGCGTCCTGCTAGGGTAGCAGCGTAGGTATCTTATGTAGTAATGTTTCTTTATTAATTACTATAGACTACTAGTTACACCTTACATCTTTGCAATCTATAGTGCTTGTTAAGCTTATAGGTGTACACCTACATACAATCTAGAATCTGCTGTCTAGCTGCCTTAATTAGCTTTGTCTAGACCTCTGTCTAGAATTTTATTGTCTAATAACTGTCTAGGTGTGTTCTTTCTGCTGCCTTAAACATTTTATGTAGAGGGTGCTTTTTTAGTTACTTTTAGGTTAATAGCAGAGGTAGCAGCTAGCTTTTATAAGGTGTCTTTTTTTTAGATAGCATCTTTATTAATGCTGCTTTATCTAGCGTCTTACTACTATGCTTTCCTACACTTCTAGATCTTATGCTAGCTATAAAGGCTGTAGCCTATAGTATAGTCTTTAAAGACCTTATTTAGCTTAGCTTTAGTGCAGCTCTAGCTATTAACTGCATAAGCAATGCTGCAGGTAGCAGAGTATTTAGAGGAGATAGATAGTTATCTCTAATCTTTCTTTCTTAATAGTAGCCTAGTAGGTCTACTTTATTAAAATTTAATGTATTATCTATAGTGTTATCTTTATAAAATAACTTTATCTTTAGCTAATAACTAAGTGTTAGAAGCTTAATTATTCTAATATATGTAGTAATTTTCTTTACTATGTTATGCATAAGGTTATCTATTAAGTCTTTAGGCTTACTGCTAAAGATTAAGTGTTTATTAAAAATAATATTATATGTATAAATTACTTTTACTAGCAGTAGTATCTATACGCAGTAGATGTTTAATAATTAGTACCTAACTAGATATCTAATCTACGCCTTTAGGTCTAGCCTCTATAGCTTAGATTTATTCTAATATGTGTTATTAGTTATTACAAATACTTTACAGCTATAGGCTTTTAAATGTATAAAGCTTAGCTTTTAAATTAATGTAACAACTTTATTATTTAGAGCTGCTTATATAAAAAAAATCTTATATACTGTCTTCTAGTTATTAGCATAGTTTAGCGTCTAATTATATAGGTATACGCTAGCTCTAGTAATGTATAGCTATATGTTTTATAGTAGGTTAGCATCTAGTTATATAGCCTATAACTTCTTCTTGTTTACACCCTCTAAGTGTTTAGCTCCTCTGTTCTAGGCTTTTGTATCTAGTGCTAAAGGCTTAATAGTTATTCTATGCAATGCTAGCTAGCGTTCTACCTCTAGTTTTACTATTATAATCTTATTATTAGCTTTAATAACTTTTACAGTAATGTTATAATAGTTCTTTAAAAAGAGAATAAAGATTATAAAAGCTTTAATAATTAATTTAGTAAGCTTATTATTCTTAAAGAAAGGTCCTACTAGAGGCTAAAATACTTGTTAGTAATTAGCATTTAACTCTACTTTTTTATAATGCTTTATGCTTTATATGCATAGAAATTAATTAACAGTCTCTTACTAGGTCTACTGTTGCTAATTTACAGTGCGCAGCTAATTTATTATTATATCTTAGCTCTGCTACATAAGTTACATTAGACTATTATAATTCCTTTAATTTGCACCCTCTTAGCTTACTATATAAGGTGTTAAAGTGTAGCTAGTCTAAGGTGTTCTAGACACTTATGCTATAGCTCTACTAATGCTTTTTATAGACTATGTTTAGTTCTTGTGTTAATTATGTGTGTATAATATAAGCTCTTTTATAGTAGATAGTACTCTAACACCTATTAGCTATAAATCTCTATAAGATCTCTAATTATTATCCTATCTAGAGCCTTTAAAGCAGTTAGCTCTGCTTATGTGTTCTACTAGATTCCTTTCTGTTGCAGTAGGCAGAACAAGACTAGGTTGCACAGCAGGTCTAGGCACAGTGTAGCGTTATGTAGTACAAGACTATATGCTTAACTATGTGTTCTATGCTTACTTTTTAAGCTTAGTATAATTAATCTATAGCTTTAAATCTATACGCAAA